>NC_057801.1:694371759-694431811 GCF_018294505.1 Triticum aestivum
TGACAACTCGATCTGGATCTTAATCCATCAATTGGTATCTCTCTCAAGCGCGCGCGCACACACACGCTAGTCGTGTCTATGTGCCTCGCTCACACACACTCGACATGTCTTTCTCTCCGTAGCCCCCTCGATATGTAGACTTCTCGCACGCGCACAGTTGTAGTGACGATGGCGCTGAACCTAGTGTGCCTCGTTTTTACGGCCTAATGTGATAGTCTTCACCCTATTTTCTGTTAATTAACAAGGCAACCTTTTCTTTGTTGCTACTAGTGAACCTGAGATCATTCGAGGCAGACATACAATATATCACTTCAACCCAATTATCGTTGTGACTATTTAAAAGAAACTGGCTAGATGCCCGTGCATTGCACGAAACATCAATATGTATTTGTATGAGTAGTTTATCTTGTGATACAAACAGATAAATGAGGGAAGGCCTTATTTGCAAATGTGGAGAGTGGTGTGGGTATCTCTTTGCAAAATTTCCATAGTTACCTTCCTATCCGTTAGATATAAATTTGACGGCCTATATTGCAGGATGGAAGGCACACCATCATCACCAACTCTGTTTTTCTACTCCCTCCGTTCCTAAATATTTGTCTTTTTAGATATTTCAACAAGTAACTACATATAGAGAAAAATGAGTGAATCTACCCTCTAAACTATGTTTATATACACATCCGTATGTGGTAGCCCATTTCAAATCTGAAAAAGACAAATATTAAGGAACAGAGGGAGTATAGGAGTAGACATAGAGATATATCTCCAGCATCATCCACAACGAACATGTGTTGGACTGGTAAGCTCCGGATGCTCGCAACGCGATGACCTGAGTTCGAATTATGTCTTTAACTTTAGATTTTTATATTACTAGCAAGATGCCCATGCGTTGCACGGAACATCAAGATGCATTTGTCCATACCCCAGTATAGTGTGCAAATAACTTTGAAAGATGGTCATTGGATGAAGCCAATTCGACGGTGTAGAGATGGCAAATCTGAGCACTATTGGTCGTTGCATATCATCTACATTCCACCAGATTTTGCCACATGTACAGTCTAGAAGACTCCATGGTTGAACTTAAGCATAATGCACAAACCTCAAAACACAAGCACTTCTCCATTGTTCTAGAATCTTCCATATCATAATTGCCCCATTTGTTTCTAGGTGAATTGCCATTATTTTGTTTTCACCTTATGCTTTACAACACACAAATCCATGAATCTTTAAATAGATTAGCTTTTTTTATAAAAACCAATTGATTTTGAATGAGATGAACTATAAGAATTAAACAAACATCTACATCATGCATATATGACTCAAAGTGTACATGCTATAATGTCGTATTTATTCATAATTTGCTTGCCAAATCTCATTCGTGCAATGCATGTGCGCCATACTAGTATGAGTAGTTTATCTTGTGAGAGAAAAGGATGAATGAGGGAAGGCCTTATTTGCAAATGTGGAGAGGGGTGTGGGTATCTTTTTGCAAAATTTCCATAGTTTACTTCCTATCTGTCAGATATAAATTGGACGGCCTATATTGCAGGATGGCATGCCCACCATCATCACCAACTCTATTTTTTATACGAGTAGAGAGAGAAGTACAGAGCAGAGATATAATATTATTTAATATATACTTCTTTCGCTACTATACTGACAGTGGAACCCACAGAGTACTTAGAATACAAGATTAAGGATGGATTTGTTTCTTTTTAATTTTCTGTATGAATCTGTAGCCAGCCTACAAGTCATGTACACACTATACTGACAGTGGAACCCACAGAGTACTTAAAATACAAGATTTATCGGTTTGCATGCGGGTTTAACGGGGGCATTTGATGGAGGCGAGGATGCGTGTTCAGCCGGGCGTGCAGCGGTCGGCGCAGTACTATTCAATTTGACAGCAGGCGGCATAGTTCTCGATACGGATTTAATGTAGACGAGGGAGAGGGTAGCGGTTCCCGAAATATTGAACGGCCAATGGTGCATCCTCCTTCAATTAGCATTGTGAATGCATGAGGGGAGTAATGGGAGGAGGACCAGGAAAAGAGGCAGCATGATGTGAATGCAACGCAGTTTGCACTCATATAAAGGCGCCCCTCTATTCCAACGCATCTACCACATCGTACGCACCTAAGAACCTACACTAAGCGCAAAAGTGCTCACTCTAGACCCATGGTAGCGATGCGCGCGAGCGGCCAGTGGCTGTGCCAGATGGTCCATGACGCTAGACTGCGGCATGGCACCGAGGGTCATCTCCAGACGGTGTTGGCAACCGACTGGTGGATGGCCAGTGTCAACGCCAGCTACGACTCTCAGTTGTACCAGATGATCATTGCCACCATCAACAAGTTCACCGTCGTCAAGAAGCTCGCGGACGACATTGCCGTACTCCTCCAACCCACGCACCCGGGCTCCTCATTGCCTGCCACCCTAGTCAGCCTCCATGGTCAGAACCTCTTTCAAGCACTGGTGGCCCTGCGACTGCCTGTCAATGCAATGAAGCATGTCCACCTGGAGGTTGTGCTCGCTGCGAGGCGCCTCACCCCGCAAGAATTCGTCGACCTACACATCCACATGTACGAGTTAGTCGTGTATATAGGTATCTACAAGGCCGGTGAGGACACTACAATGTTGGCCTTCCTCCGGCTGGAAGCATTGGACACCTTTGCTGAGAAGCACCTTGACCTTGCCACAAAAGTCGCGGCTGCTAAGCCCCCGGTCGGTGGCCCGGCGCACTGAGTCGATGAGGAGGAGGTCGTATGTTGATGGATGCATCTTATTCTTGCCTCTTGTAACCACCACTGTGATCGAATCATCGTGGCCTTAATTCTAATTGCGCTATTGCATTCTCGTTCCAGGTAATACAGACATGTGTGATCCCTTTGCTCACATTTTGAGGCAATTATATGCATCACTGTAACTAGTACTCCATCTATAAATTTATAACTTGTGCTTACCTTTTCCATCAACTTCGTGCAACGCACGGGCATCTTGCTAGAAACACTACAACATGTCGAACCGCATGTGACCAAACCGACGTTGCGCCAACCTAGCTACTACCCGCTTATCTAGCAGAAAAAGCCCCGCCCTAGCATTTCCAATCGTTATTTCTATCGATCGATCGTGCCAAGGAGCAGAACCAAATGGTACAATTTATACGTTTCTCTACACCTATAAAAGAGTGTTTTCTTTCAAGTTTGTGAACAAGTACTATTCTACTTTGGATCCGTCACAACGCACGGGCACATTGCTAGTAAAAGAAAAAGGTTTGTCGTGTTCGCATCACACCCCCACACGCCCGGGAATCGGGAGTACTCCATGGTCAGTCCAGCACGCCACATAGTTAGGGAAGGCGTGTTGCCTAGTATTTTCACTTTCATGTGGGACCGCGGTTGAGCAAACTGACTATCGGCAAAACTGGACCACGACAAACCGCACCCCACCCACCGCGTTGGAAAACAGCAATGAGGGGAAGATCTAGTTGTAGCATGGAAGCCAAGAAATTTGGTGTCAGATGGGGCTCGTTGATAGGGTAGGAGCACTCCTTCCCCGCAAAAAAGAGAGTAGGAGCACACCGAACTAGTACTCCTACTAGTACTAAGTTTGTACTAGAACTAGCACTACCACTATACAACTAGGTACGTGCATGACATAGCATCGTAGGAACAATAAATGGGAAGATCTTGCTTAGGGTGATTTATCTTTTTTTAGTCAACGTAGTATGAATAATATGATGTGGGGGCACCCATGAAGCTTATGTGGCTTGGTTGCATGGCTAGGATAGGCTAGAGAAAAATAAATAGTTAATTTGTTTAGAGTGCACTCCACTAAATAGATAGTTAATGTGACTCCATGAATTTTTTAATTAAATTTGAAAAAAAATTAAGCAAAGGAATATATCCTTGTCATTGCCGATCGTGTACGTGAGAACACACGTATCCTAGTGGTGCAATTCTAACTTTAGAATTCGCAGACCCAAGTTCAACTTCCGACAACGTCAATTTTTTTGATTTTTCCCACAGTAAGCAAAAATTTGAATAAATCTAAGAAAAAGCAATGGTGGGTTTCGAACCCTAGACCTAGCTGCGAAATTAACAACTTGCCATTGGGCTATGGAAACTTTGATGACTACAGAAGGGATTCCATCATTTTATACACAAACATTGAAAAATAATGAAATATTTCAAACAAAATGAAAATATTTTGGTCACCCTCGAAATGATCGAAATATCGCGAAATTTCGGAAATTTCGTCGAGATTCAAAACTATGGGCCAACGCCAGAGCGTCGCAATAGGTGCCTGCCTAATCCATGTAGCACGCTGCGGCGCCGGCGAGTACCACCTCCTCCATGCCAACATCGGTGTTTGGGCCATGCACATGCAGTTGCTCCCGTAGTATTTTACCTGCATGTTCGACTGCAGTACCACACCAATCTTGGACGAGACCATGAAGCTAGTGTCCAAGAAAAGCCTCTGCCCGGCCAATGCATGTCGAGGCGCTTGACTGTTGTGACGTGCCGCACGATGTTTACTAGCTCGTGCTCCGGATGAGCGGCAGAGTGCTGCTCCCGATTGTTAGTGATGTGACGGCAATGACAGCCAGGTGGGAGCTCGGGCGGGAGCCAGTGATCTACCCAGGGCACATAGCTTCGACTTGGGCTCGAGATTCCGACGGATTGCACCGTCCTGAGGATGTACCACTCAACGACGAGGCTGGACTGCTGGATACATATAGGCATGTGCTCGTGGGCGGGAGGAACCTGCTCAAGGGATACCGGTTTGCGAACGTGATTGACTCTACGTAGTCCGAGCCTTGAGGTGTTCCTGCCATCGTACATTCATGCGTGGATCAAAGGCGTGCAGCCACGTGCCAGCTTAGGTCGTCTATGGGGAAGCAACATTGGTGTGGTTCGAGATGCCTAGTTGGTTGTTGTCGCGGCGGCGTTCTCGACTCACTCGTTCAAGTTGAACCGGCCGGTGGTGGCCTGGCCATGGCGAGGGTGCCACAGCTAGACATCGGGGTGTTATGAGGCGTAGATGTCCATGGAAGGAAACCATGTCAATTTTTCAAAAAGATACCCACACCCCTCTCCACATTTGCAAATAAGGCCTTCCCTCGTTCGTCCTTTTCTCCCACAAGATAAACTACTCATACAAATGCATCTTGCTGTTCCATGCAACGCAGAGGCATTTTGCTAGCAAGAAACAGATCTTGAGTTTAGCACGAGTTCGTGCAGCGGTAGCACCACAAGGCCTGGCGCAGGAGTTACATCTCCCTCTCGGGGCCCACGGGACCGAGCTTCAGTGGACCCGATAGGTGGCTGCTCCACATGTCATGCTCCCAAAGGCAGAGGGGCGGTGGGGCCGAGAGGGGTGAGCCGCAGGTCGGGGGACGTGTGGTGTGGGGTCATGGGTTCGAGCGGTGTCATGGGAATCGCATGTGGCTATGGAACCTTGATGCTCGCCACATTTCAACTGGCCCACATGTCATGCACACAAAGGCAGAGGGGCGTTGCGGCTGAGAGGGGTGAGGCACACGTTGGGGGACGTGGTGCATGCCGTGGGCTGGAGCGGTGTCGTGGGAATCGCGAGTGGTAGTGTATGAAACGTGATGATCACCGTAGTTCAACTTCCATGGACAAGCTATCATGTCTATTGACACATGCATTACATACCGATCACTGGAAAGAGTAGTACAGAAAGCTAGGTGGATAAAAAAGTCCTTATAGTCAAGCGGACCTACGCTGCTACTCTACTTGTTCCAAAGACATGCACACAATCGAAATAGTTCATCTATATCAATATACACAGAGGAAGTATTTTTTACAAGAGAGGAAATAGTTCATCCATCCATAATGCCCTGTTGCTGGTGCAACTTCTTATTCTTATTCTTCTTCTTCTTCTTCTTCTTCTTCTTCTTCTTCTTCTTCTTCTCATTTTCTGTAGGAGACGGCTTTGCAACAAGCTCTTTGGACCTTGCAGCTATTTCGAAACTCACATGGGCATCGAGGGCAGCATATTTTATCCGCTCGTACATCAAGGGATAATTCTCCCATCCAGACGACCTTAATGCCAGCGTCTCATCACCCTTCTGAAGATTTGTACCAAGCACAAAATTCGCTACATCAAATAGGGACGGTGTCTGTTTATCACAATCTTCTACAGGAATTTTGATTCTGGTTTGTAGGTCAGCGATGCTTTTCAAATCAAGGTTGTAAGGCACCAGCTTCTATTTGTCCCCTTCGATGGCTGCCCCACAGAAGTATATATCCTCCCAAGACAAGAAATCATGGAGCTCACCTTGTATGAAGGGCGTGTGTATGATGTGGTACACCAACAAATCATCTTCGAGGCACAGCTCAAGGACGGCAGCGCATTGGATCTTCCCAGTGGCACGCTCCATGTACTCTGTGTCGAGACCGATGACCTTCATCTCTACCTTTTCGAGGGAGTTAGATACATTGTTGATCCACTTCCGAACAACCCTTGGGTGGTCGGTGACGGTGGCAACTATGCTCAATGAGCCTTCGACGAGGACATGTTGGACGCTAAAAACCTACATTTGGATCTCTTTCGCCAGTTGGAACCGCTGGACCTGAGGGCTATGGTTTGGAGAATTAGGATTAGATGGTTAGTCTAACTGAAGAAGATGATTATTTAAAGGGTCTTTGGAATTACTCCAGGATTATGTGAAGAGGTTTAAACAATGTGAATGCAGTGGGGTTTGGATGCAAATGAAGATGAAGGAGAGGTGAAGAAGCCGAGGAAAATCAGTTCCCGATGGAGAAGTAAATGGGAGAAGTGGCATGTAGGCAATAGATTAGAAGGCTAAGTAGACTAAAAGAAAAGGCTATGCAGGTAGATTGAGGAGTCGTACCAGTTCATGTGCGTGCCCATACTTCTAGCGCTACATGTGCCACTGGCTAGTTGAGGTCACTCTTTCAAATCACCGTGGCAAGACATTTTATGATTCCTTTTTATTTCTGCACCTTTCCTAATAGGTGGGACCTATGTAAACAGATAAAAAATGTTACATAGCTAGTTCAGATGGATATTGGCGCGTGCGTGGGAAACACAACATTCTCTGGTTAAGGAATACATGGTTATCCTCAAAAAAGAAAAGGCCCATCTTCGCGCTTCCGCATGCACAAGAATTTGGTTCTGCTCGCAATATGGATGATACCTGGAGGATGAAGTGAACGGAGAGGCATGCTAGCATGGGAGACCTATTTCCGCTGTACAGTACTGGAGCACTCATGTTCCTACTACTAGTAGTAGTAGTACAACTGTGGTACACTTGATGGTCAAAATACTATTCATCCGGTCCTCACAGTGAAGTGACAACACCCTGCGCCTATCACTAGTCCAGGCGGCGTGTTCGGGTTACCAAAGTCAGCCTCACCTTGTGCACTGTGCAGTTTGTCACCGCTGCTATATAGCACATTAGCATGCCTCGCCTCGTCTCCCTCTCCCCTAGCACCACTCCTTCTCCATCTCCATCTCACTGTGCCCTCGCGTACCATCACCTCACTCGCCTCTCCCAGTACCACTATTCCCTCGCTAGCTGCTCCAGCACCGACAGCCTTCTCCCCCGTAAATCAAGCCCCCAAAAACCCCACCTTCCAAACTCCACCGTGGCCGAACGCGAACCGTGCAGCATCCATATGAGCCGCGATTGGAGCAATCTCCCCAGTGACATCCTCGACCTCTCTTGTTTGTATATGGATATGTTGAGCGTCGTGCGGCTGGTTGCATGCTCAAGGGACATGCACACGGCCATCATCAAAGTGAGGCCTAAGCTTTTCAAGACACCCTGCTTGCTGTCTTGTAAGATTGGCTCACCATGAAACGAAGGCGTACATGATGCCCCTCGACTTCAATCCAACCTCCATTAGCCGAAACTTCTTTGTAGGTATGTAGTGGGTCATCGTACATCATTTCCCTCGACTTCGATCCGATCACCATCGACCGAAACTTCTTGGCAGGTATGTACTAGGTCGGCATGAACTCCCACTGGATGGCTGCCGTCAGAGAAGAAGGGAGAAAGTTGGTGCTCGTGAACTTGCAGACCTCCCAGGAGATTATCCTTCCTCCGTTGGATTATATAGGGTTTTACCATCGCGGTCCAAGTCATCTAGATTACATGTGAGTTGGACGAACCTTGTTTTGCAAAAGATTGTAATTTTCCAAGTGCCCACAGGACATGCGGATTACGCAGACTTCAAGCTAATTGCCTTGTTTGACCGCGGACTCGCCTATCTTTACGTTGGTGCCTTCTTTAGCTGGAGACAACTCAGCTCGCAGTGGATCGTCAAAGCTGATACACAATTCTATGATGCTATTGAACACAATGGAATCATCTATGCGATCGACAAAGCAGATGGCACCATGTATTGCTGGGATGGCGCGTGTAAGTTGTTATCGTCTGATGTTAATGATAACGCCATTACACTGTTTGAACTTTTTGTGATGATTGGCATATCCCTGTTTGAGCAGAATTTGAGTAGAACTATGGCAATGTATTAGAGACGCCGTAAATCAGCTATATTTGGAATGAGTTAATTCATGCGATTGTGACCATGTCATTATAACCAATTTGTACCCTTGAATAATCAAACGGTTAGGAACATATAGATATTCTCCTTAATTTATTCGCCTTGAATATGTTTGTACCCTTGAATTTGAGTAGTAATCTATATACTACTAAATATGAGTGTTTATCAATAGCCATGTTACTTTCCTCATTTTCATTATGTAGAAACATGCATCACACTGTTGGTTTCATCTAACCATACATTAGGTAAGTAAATGTGCATATGGAGAAATTTCTATATTTGGAAGTAGTGAAATCCTGTAATGCTTACTATGTGTACATAACTATATTCGCCTTTCAGCAATCAATGGCTAGAATAATATCCTCACAAAAAAATTCCCAAAGAACATGAGTATATAACAATGCATGGTCTTTTAGTTTCCTTGGAGAATTTGTTTGTGAGGACAGAACATGATTACAAAACATGCATGACATGGTCGTTTCCTGTGAAGACTCGATTGCGAGATAACATGAGTATAACCATGCATGACACTTCTATATTTTCGAACCCAGTATACATTTCCCTGTATTTTCCTCTCGGTTCCAACAGGGATATATCAATGATGTTTCTTGCATTATCCTACTCATACTCTGAACAATGTTGATCTTACATTAACAATGCTTGTCATTTCTGAGATGATGTAGTGTCCCTACAGTTATTGCCCTTTGTAATCACACCACCTTTTCCAAAAATAGGGAAGCACAACTGGTTCCTCGCTCGGTCAGACAACGGCAAAAGAGTGATGATCATTCGCACACATGAGATGGAAAAGTTATATTGCAAAAACCCCACTGTGTACAAGCACCGTGAAATACGTGAGTATCTGGACAGTGGTTGTTATGTCTATGAGCAGGATACCAGCTTTTTGGGGCCTTCAGGATTTTGACTTGGAGGCTGGTAAATAGCCTTGGTTCACACTCTGTGTTTCTCGGACTCAATTATCCGATTAACCAGGAGATCATCATTGTCAAGGACCTTGACGGTAGAGAGCTCTGTTTGCCATGGAAAATTGTGTCTACACGGTGAGCCCTGGGAGTTCGGGAGCAAACTCCCCTACTTGTCAACGATATAGCCTGTAGCCAAAAGAAGGTGAGAATGACACATGCATCTAGATTAACTTTGATCCTTGGATGTCTCAAGTCCGACGGGTAGTGATGTGGTTCAAGCCTGAAGGTTGATAGGTAATTGGGCTATTGCATCGAAAGGGTGGAGTAATGGTGTCTCCGGATCACTGGTGGCTAAAGCGGGGCTACAAATTATGATGGTGTTGGATCATCCCTCTTCAAATGACTTGTTGTCTTTGCTGATTGTTCTGGATGGCTAGTTATCTCTTTTGTTATGCATATTCCTTGTCATTTGGTCATCCTCGTCTATGTCACTCTTACTATGTAATAGTTGCCTCTATTTAGAATGTCATTCTCGTCTGGATCACAAGAGTCTGAGTGCTGCAGAAGGGTGCGTTTTAGTGGTGTAGCAAGATTTCTTATGAACTATCATGTCTTGCTGTTTATGTCAGTAGTAGTCACTAGTCAGTGTTTGAATGTTGCATATATCGTTGTTTCAAATTGTTTATTGTCTCGAACTGCTGGTTGGCTAAATGAGGGCATCACCATTCTCCAGTGTTGAGAGTATATCTTCTTTTTTTCAAGTTATAATTTGAGCTCAATGCCTTTTCGATGATGTACACTTGTTTGGGACAGTGAGGTGTCATTGAATATGGGCCGAGTAGTAATGCAATGCCAAATAAGTCAATTATGACTCTCAGGCCGGGCTCGAAAAAGATCCTCAAGAAAATAGGTCCGGCTCTCAAAAAAAGAAAGAATAAGGACTCTTAGACCGACATGTGGGCGCCACCGGTGTTTTCATGCGCTTGCGCGCCGAGAGCATATTGGCGCGTGTTTGAAATTCATGCTACCTTTTCATCCCTAATCTGCCGCCCCTCACCCACCTCTGGAATCTCGATTCCTACTCGAGTTCCCCCAAATCCCCCTCGTGTACTCCCTGTACTCAAGCACACTATCATGTCGTCGGTCAATGCGGATCTCTGAGGCGGAGATCCTGATGTCCATCCTGCCTTCGGGCGCTGCATGTTGTCGCTCAACAGTGGCATGGCGGCACTTGACGACCAGTTTGCCGGCAAAGTGCTGATGGTAACCATCAATGGAGACCGGCCTCCCGTCTCGCCGAACGACCTTGTCAAAGCTATTGGCATTGCACACGGCATCCAAATAAGTGACTTGCTCGTAGAAGTCTGTCCGCCACCGGCTGATTTCTTCGTCAGCTTCCAGACAACTTTTGACTGCAGTCGTGTGTTCGAATCTTCCCGGCGTTTATTCTACGATGGCGTGCTGGTGAGCTTTGATCCATGGCACACATTATGGGGCTCGGTGTCCTTTGAGCTTGAGTTTTTAACAAAGCTTACCTTCCACGGCATGCCTCGACGTGCTTGGAACAACGAGTCCATGAATGAGCTTATCAACAACCTTGGAGGTGAGCTCGTAAGTATGTTTGTTCCTCTAGACAGCTGGGCTCTGACGGTTATGGCATGGATGAAGAAGCCGTCCACCATACCGAAGGTGATTGGTGTTGAGATACCGGTGCAGGAACCAGGGTTGTACTATTCGTCGCCACCAAGGCCGTCGCGGACCACGTTAGGGATGTACCTGTATCGAGTGTTCGTGCATGTCGAAGAAGTGGTCAATCCATCAATTGAAGTCCTGCCGCCGCCGCTGGTGCCTGGGTCTGTCGATGACGTCCATTACAAGAGTCAACCTCAAACTTTCCCCGTGTTGCCCGGAACGATGGATGGCACAGGGCCTACTCCAAGCGACGGAGGCCACTGAATCTTGTCAGATACTAGTTAAATCCGAGCTAATTTGAGGTAACAACTGAATCTTGTCAGATACTAGTTAAATCCGAGCTATCGGTGTGAAGCACTGATGTGCCAGTACATTTGATTGTGACCTGTTCTATTTTTGTACCTGATTTTTTTTAGAAAGGGTTGTACATCAACTTAATGTGCTAACAGAACTTATTGTGTTGTTAGCATTCAAGATATTTCTCCGTCATTGATAAAGACGATGAACCGTTATGTACGAGTTTGTTGGTTTCAACATAGCCCTACCGTAGCGATCCACTTCTTCCACCCTGATTGTGCCACCTGCGTGAAATTTTTGTATGCAAGTTTAGTGTACTATAATGTCCTATATGATTGTGTCAACTCTATAAGTTTATACTGAGCATCAGCAATTAATGCATATGGCTGAAAGATGTATTTACGAGCATCGACCGATGGGTCTCTCTCTCACACACACACACAAGTGGGACCCGTTGAATTATTTCTTCGCTCGTGAAAACTTTTAATTAGGTTCTATTGTACTCTAACTTTTTTCTTAAGTTATTAATTGAGGTCAGTGAGTTCAAAAGATTGTACAGAAGTCTTGTTTGGGCCTTTTCGGCGTCGTTGAATGTGGGCTGAATAGCCATGTAAAGTTGTAATGTACTACACAGGCCTTTTGTTTGAACATCAGCAATGCAACTGGGCCGACAGTCGTACACAATATCCTAAAATAAGCGCAGCCTAGCCTATCTTTCTTTTAATAAAATGCACAGCCCAATTCATTTTTTGTATAATAAGATTACCTAGCCCAACTTAATTTTTTAATAATATTCGTATCTCAATATTATTTTTATACGAAATGCTCAGTCCAGACCATCATTGTTTTTTCACCCATCCCAGAAAATGGGTCCATTTCTACTAAAATCAAATGGCTTGTAAATTATCAGAAATTATAAATGCGCTGCATGTACGCAATATTATTTTTGACCCAGCTCAGTAAATATGTTTAGTGGAATAAATAATCAAATGCATTGTAACATATCATAAATAGTATTTTTTTGAGAAACAATTATCATAAATAGTAAATCCGCTATTATTATTATTATTATTATTTAGCCCAAGAAACAGATTATTTTTTGAGTCATAGCCCAGGAAGTAGATGTATTGGCAAACAAAATGAAATTGGCTATAAAACCTAAATAAATGGGATGCATTCCGGCACAGCTTTCGAAGCCGACTTTGTTGGCCCACTAGATGAAGCATGCGCAAGGTGTTGTCCATTTAGTGAACAAAATGATTTAATGGTCTAAAAAAGAGTCAACAAATTATTCTGGAATATGTAGTTAGGGCTTGGCCCCTACTCCAAGCTATAGAAGAGATAGGTCCAACCGGCTACCAACCTGCCTTGTTGTACAAATATACACACGCACACACAATTACAATCGTGACAATGTCACGTTACTCAAGTATATCGTTTAACACTTGATGATACTCTTGTCCTCCGTGACTATGTTGCCCAACGAAGGTTCAATTCATTTTGATTGAATATATACTTGAAATACTTGTCATCATGTTGCGCCATCGACGGATTTACCGGCCCTGCACCACAGGTAGGTGCCCAGGCTTCACAACGACACAACAAATCGGATAGCTACATAATAGAACCCAAAATCATTTGCAAAATCACGCGTAGTTCAATTGCCCAAAATGGTTAGTTTTATAGCATTTGCGGGTCGAATCTTCAAGGGAAGAGCTTGGGCTAGAGCAGCTCCTTCCGCCCATTCACAAACCGTGATGCCAAGATCAGGTAAGTCTTGTTTGGCTTTGTCAGACGAAGAACCCTTTCAAAGATTATCTTAATATTGTCCAATTGTTTGACGTTGAATAATTATAAACCACTCTCCTCCGTCAAGTGATTAACAACTCACTCAGACTCAGTTAACAAATTAGAAGGCAGTGTGAATTACTCAAAAACTTCCTATGACAAATCGCTGGTGAGGGAACGACGATTGTCCCTGTCCAGCCAGTGAATGTATCTGGTGCACCCGTATTTGTGGTGCTAGCGGTGCACCGGATGCCATGGAATATTTTTAAAAATCTGAAAAAATTCTAACATGTTGACACAATATCAATGTATGATGTCACAAAATTTGGTATAAAAATTTATAATATTTCTTGAGATACAAAAATGATAAATTTGACATCAGTGTGATAATGGGCCAAATCTAATCTAAAATCCAAGTTATAACCGACCGGCCCCCGCGTCGCTCTCTCCCTGGGGCGACACGGGCGGCGTCCCCAGATCCGGCCAGAGCGGCCGCTCCTTCCCCTCGCCGCTCCCTCCTCGCCGCCGCCGGTGGCCTTTGCCGGGCAAAGCCCGTGCGGAAACGGCGGCGGCGGGGCGTGTTCTTCCGGCGGCCGGTTGGCGCGCGAGCAAGGGGACTCGCCGCGGCTGGTGTCCGTCAGGTCGCCTTGGCTGGTGGTGACGGCCGGCATGGCTGCAGAAGGTGTGGGGGGCGGATCTGGCCGGCCGCGGCTGGATCTGGCACGGCGGCGGCTGGGCGCGTCGCCCCGTGGAGGTGGCCGGCGGTCGCGGGGTTGCATGCGGCTTTCTCGCCGACGATGGAAAGCTGGGGTGGCGGCCCCAGGACGTGGCGGTGTCGACGTGCTCCTCCCCCACGGAGGTCGTCCGGCGGCAGCCCGCGAGGTGGCGGATCCGGGGCCCTCGCGCCCGGATCTGGTGGTGAGGTGGGCCGTCGGCCTGTGGCGGCGGTCCGGCAGAGGCGCGCCTGCTCTGGTCCACGGGGGTGGTGGGGAGGTCGGCGCTGTGGTTTGGCTGCGGCAGGGAGGGGGGATGGCGGCGTGGCGGCGTCGCTCTTGGCGGTGGGTGCGGGGCTGCCGTGACGGCGTGTGGTGCCGTGGTGGTTTTGCTGGCCGTGTAAGAGGCGGTTGGCGGTGGCGAGCGGTGTAGAGTGCTTGGCCGCCGTCGGTGGTGATTGGCTGTGGTGATGATGGGTTTGGTGAGCTCCGGGTGAAAGCCTTGCTCGACCTTGGTCGGTGCTGGCGTCGATGGCGTCCTAGGACGTCGTTTCCTTGTTGGAGGCGGCGTCGTGGATCCCCTTCACCTCCCTCGTCAACTCAGCCACGGGCTCTTCGGGTGAAAACCCAAACTTCGGCCTTGGCCTAAGTGGGCGTCGGCGGCGTTCCTCGTCGCTTCCCTCTTGGGGGCGACGCCTTTGGAGGTCCGGTCCTTCATCTGCTGGTGATGGCTCTGTGGCTTTGCAACTTCGTCATCGGCTAGGCGAGTGCGCGGCCTCGGGGCCGGCGTGGAAGTCGGAGCGGCGGCTCCGGGTATCTCCTTCGTGTGGTGGTTGGCTTTGGTCACCAGGGCGACATGGTCATCGACTAGGTGGGTTCGCGGCCTCGGGGCCGGAGTGGAAGTCGGTGCGGCGGCGCCGGAGATCTCGTGTGCGTAGGGTGTTGGCTTTGGCCTCTAGGGCGGCGGAGCCATCGACTAGGCTGGTGCGTGGCCTCGGGGCCGGTGTGGATGTCGGAGCGGCGGCTCCGGAGCCCAGTGTTCTGTTGTAGGGTGTCGTCTCTGGTCACTTGGGTGACAGTGTCGTCGACTCGAGTGGTGCGCAGCCTCAGGGCTGGCGTGTGCGTGCATCGCAGATGTATCAGTTTTCGGCCAGTTTAACTTATAAACCGGTCAATTCTCTTCTTAATGAAAAGGCAGAGCTCCTGCCGGTTGCTCGAAAAAAAATCCAAGTTATGTTATGTATTATTCAGTGTTGAATTTGTCATTTTTATTTTTTAAGTTATGTTTTGAATTTTGACTTGAAATTTTATGACAAGCTACATTGATATTGTGTGAGTCTGCTATTTTTTTGAATTTTTTAAACATTTTAAAACACACATGTGAGTTCGTTGCATCGGAAGCACCACAAGCTTCGGTGCATCATATATTTTCCCTGTCCATCCAGGCCTAGACTACCCGCGGAGTGAGATGATACGAGCAGGAGCAGGTCGCTGTTTGCTGTTGTTTCCTAAAACTGCTGCTGCTGCTGATCTTGACATGAAAAAGGTTCATTTTTCAGCTACTACAACTTGGGTCTAAGTGGGTCTGGGCTGTGGCCAAGTCCAGTCCATTCGTACATGAGCCACATGCCTTCACGTGGGCTTAAAGTGGGTGGTGCGCGTTGTGACTGCGAGAGGTACGAAATAGACTGTTCACAGTTCACACTGTGTTCACGTACCGTGCAGCCGTCTCACTTATAGTTGTCTTCCATGGTTATTATGCCGTGCACCTTTTTTTAGAAAAGAGGCTTCTCAACATATACTTGATTTTTCACACACACACAAAAAAAATCCTTGATTTAGGCACTATGTGATGTCATGATCTGTTTATTTGCGCTTCATAACAAACTTAATTTTTTTACCAAGTTGCTTATCATGTTATTGGTCTTAATTGGTGAATTTACTCATTATCAAGGCCTACCGGTATCCACAGCAGGAAATGGGAGGAACTCCTCCTTGTTTGTGTAGTCGGGACAACAAGTAGGGGAAAGTATTCAGTGCACCCAGCCATTTGGTGCTTGGTGCACCCGGTTTTAAACAAGCATATCAAGGAATATCGGAAATGATTTATTTTTGAAATAAAATATGATTTTTTAACACAACACATACGTAGACGCTTATACATACGCATATACACTCACTCCTATAAACGCATGCACGTACACCTTACCGCTATGAACACCTTCAAGAGAATAAGCCGACAAATCATCTAGAGATTGACAAAGTCGCCATAGACGCATTCAGGGTTGATGGGAACGCCTCCTCCCACTAAACGCACATCGCCGAAAAGTCTGAAATAAATCCAGAAAAATGCGAGCACCAGTGTCAAGTTTAGGACTTGAACCCTGATGGGCTGAGGATACTAATGTCCTCCTAACCATCCCAACAGAGGCCCGTCGCTGAAACAAATTATGTTGTAGTAGTAACAAGAATCTATCATACCATAATTTTCAAATGTGAATTTGAAACACGGTATGAGAAACAAAAAATGAGAAATTCATGTATGGTAAATAAAATGGCCTGAACTGAAGGCCCAGTTTGCATTAGTTATTATTCACATCGTGATTTATATTTATTGAAGTATTTGAATTTGGGTCTACAATTTTATACAACAATACATATGTATTGTACCTATATCCTTGGGAAATCTTGTATTTTTTAATACTTCTAAAAAATGTTATGATGGTTAGGCCCACTACTTGAGCGTGAATGTTATGTCTTGCTTATAGCGAGGCTACCCTCTCTCTCATTGAATCTTTCCTCCAGAACGCGCGTGTATGGGCCGGCACAATAGTTTGTTACCCATTTCGTTTGTTCGTCGGCACTTCGTTGATGTGTTCGTTGGGATATTTTTTCTTTTTTTTCTTTCGGTTTTTCGTTTGGTTTTCTTATTTCTTCACGGGTTTTCTTTTTTTCATCGTTATACTTTGTTCTTTTGTTTTTCGTTCATTTTTCTTTGATTTCTCTTTTGTTTCTTTCATAGTTTCCACACATTTTTCTTTTCTTCCTCATTTTTTTACATTTTTTGTTTCTTTCTTGATTTTCCATGATTGTTTTTTGTCTTTATCTGTTTCTTTATAGGTTTTCACTGTTCCATTCTTTTTGCACTTGTTTCTTCGGTTTCCTTTTTCATTTCCTTTTTTATTTGGTTTCTTTTGTTTCTTATCTGGTTCTCATTATTTTTAATTTTTACTTTGTTTCTTTTCGTTTTAATTCTACACTATTCGTATAAGTCAAAAACATTTTTCTTTTGAATAAATAGTCAACATATATTAAACACTTATTTAATATTATTAAAATGCATTATTACAATTTTACAAATACAAGATTAACATTTATTTAGTACATGTTCAACATTTTCTATACACATTTTAAATATTTTTCAAATGCTTGATAAACATTTTTCAAATGCAAGATTAACATTTGTTTAATACATGTTCAACATTTTTATACACATTTTAAACATTTTCCAAGATTAAATTTCCCTAATACATGGTCAACATTTTTATACACATTTTATCATTTTCAAATGTACATTTTTCAAATACAAAATATTCATTTTTAATACATGGTCAACTTTTTCTATACACATTTAATATTTTTAATATGCTCGATTAAGATTTTTCAAGTATTTTTTAAATAGTCCTTTTGCAAATGCTGGATTAATATTTTTAAAATACATCAGAACCATTATCTTCATACATATTTGACATTTTTCAAATGTGTGGTTAACATTTATGGAATACATGGACAGCAGTTTTTCTATACACATTTTAACAATCTCAAATACTTGAATAACATTTTTCAAATAAAATTTTACAACATTTTATACATGTTCAACACTTTTCTGTGGACATTTAATATCTTTCAAATGCTTCATGAATATTTTTAAAATAATTGTTTATGAATATTTTAAATGCTTGATTAACATTTTAAATACAAGATCAGCTTTCTTATACATATTGTAAAGTTCTTAATATAATTTTTTCCTCTATAAGATAAACATTTTCTTTACACACATTTAACATTTTTTAAATCCTTGGTTCACATTTTGATATTTTTTGATGTACATACTTTAAAAATCTCTTCCTTATAATAATAAAGCACGGGTTGAGTTTGTCGGGTTCACCGTCACAATACGTTTATTGCCATGAATTTACGCTTTCAGTTTTTTTCACCTATATTATTTTCGCTATCCGAGGTGGTACTATTTATAAGCCTTTTCGTACGTGTAGTTAACAGTTCTTTTGTTGGGCCATCCGTGTGGACCATACAAAAATCGTTCGCTGAGGGAATTTTTGTCCCGATGGCTCCAACCATCTGAAATTTTATAGGCTTCTAAATTCAAAACAAACTTTGTTGCATGACTAAAATAGTACCACCTCACTTTTTTAAATCAAATAACAACAATTTATATATCCGGCGAGTTGTTTGCAAGCCAGCCTGAGGATCAACAAATACACAGAAAAAATGGCCGTTGCCGGATGGAGGGCTGGATATGGCTGGGTCGGGCTGCCGAAGCCGTTGACCAAGGCGGCCCTGGATGGTGGCATCGCCGCTGTGGAGCAGATTTGGAGACAAGGAGATCCGGCGTGACAGTGGCGGGGCGTGGGGCGGAGCAGAGGCGCTCGCCGGAGTGGCCTCTTGTCGGCTGCCGTGGGGAGGCAGCAGCGACAAGAGGAGAGGCAAGGGCGCGCGGGGGAGCCGACAAGAGACGAGGAGATCCCTCTACGGTGTGACAGAGGGCGGGCGTGAGACAGAGCCAACAGCAGAGCAGCGGCAGCGGCGGGGAGGCGCGGTCGCGTGAGTGGCTGCAACGGCACGAGGAGAGGGAAGGGGCGCATGGAGGAGCTGACCAACGAGCGGTCGATGGCGGCTGTGGTTGGCAGCTGGGAGGAGCATGGCCTCGGCTCTGATGTGGTGGTGGGAGGGCACATGCAGCGGAGCTGGAGGTGTAGAGAGCAAACCATCCATGGAGCCGAGGCTGCTATTAGATTGGAGAGGGAGATACGGACTAGAAGTTGTTGTTGCTCTACGTGTTAGCACATATCTCTACCTATATATATATATATATATATAGAAAAATATATATCTTTACCTAATAATAAAGAAAATTAGGTTTTTGTCGTCCGTCATGAAATTGCCCCTGAAGTTGTAAATATTTACCCGCCATGCCACCGATAAGTCAAAAACGATTCATTTTTTTCGAGTCGCTGCATCGGCCGTTGGTTAAGTTCATTAAGTGTAGGTCTCGTATTATATAACAAGTGCCTGGGTAATACGTTGGCTAAAGGCCCTCTCTTTCACCTGGTAGATCCAGGTTCGATTCCCGCCTTCTTTGCTTTTCTCATCTTTTTCCTCTTTAAATACAGGGTGGCGTAGGATATATGTGTCTCGCCCAAGCTTCATTTATCAGATAGGCTCCATGCATAATGTTTGTAATTTTGGCCCAGCTTTTCTCTGTTTAACCTTTTTCTTTTTCTTTTTTGGGCAGATTCAAATGCTTTTCTAAATATTCATATCTTTTAAACTAACTTTAAATCAAAAATGTTATATATGAAAATTTCTTAGAAAAATTTGTACATTTGCAATATGTTAACCATTTCTAAAATTACATTTGGAATGCAACGTTAAATGCTATCTTTTATGGAGTATTTTGAAAATGCCTACAACATATGTCCCCTACCCCATTTAAATTGTGTAGATATGATAGTCTGACGCTCTCACGAGAGCTATTATTGGCATCATAGAGGATGTTAATTCCTACAAATTAAGGATCTTGACTTGGATTACAGTTGTAAATACATATATCAGCAAGATAAAAATAATGCTCTTATGCACATGCTATCATTGAGTAATAAAAATTACTTTGCTCTTTTCATCAATATTTGTTGGGCATCACCGAGGAGTAATTACAATAAAGGTGTAAAAAGATAGCGACAATTAGGTTGATATTTCCATTATCTAATAAGTTGGAAACACTTTGAGTACACTTGAAAAATCATCCGACTTTTAGGTTTTTATATGCAATAATACAACTTATTATGTTGTTTGTCATGCGTCATCGTAAAAGATTCAAGGGATTTGCTGATGTAGTTGCTATGTGTACGAGGGATGATTTTTTCTCCCGTGGCAACGCACGGGCATGTTTGCTAGTATATACCTAATAATAAAGCACGGTGGGTTTCTGTCGTCCGTCACCCCTATTTGCAAAAAAGTCCCTACAGTTTGTTGAAATCAACCCGCAATCCATCTTTTAAGTCATACCGAACCGTTTTTTTAGTTTTCTCAGAAACCCTCCTGAGATTTTAGGTAATCAACCTGCCGTCCATATTTAAGTCAAACAAATCGTTTTTTTTTTGTGTTTTAACAGAAAACCCCCTGACCTTTCGATTAATCAATCCGCAATTTATCTAAAACAAAATTGTCCATATCTTTTAAACCGTAACTCCGATTTTAACATATTATATATGAAATTTGATTAGAAAAATGTGAAGAATCCAAATATGTTGTTACTTTTAGCTGTTAAATATTTCTAAACTATTAATTTAGATGCAAACTTAATCTATAGTGCACGGTCCATTTTTTTCCGCACTGGCGGCGATCCAAATTGCAAATAAACACACATTAAAATCAGATTGAATGGGAAAAAACATTGATAACCACGCATGCACAACTCTGAAAAACCTCGCGGGAAAAAACAACATTTTTCTCATCTTATTCTCAGCGATTGTGTGCGTGCGAGCGCATGTGTGTGTGTGTGTGTATGTTTGTGTGTGTGTATGTGTGTGAGAGAGACACCTTAGGACTGACCATATTTAAATGCATTTTTGTTGTGTGAGCATTGAGACCACAGTCGGAAACACAAATGTGATGCCATTTTAAAATAAAGGACATCTACGTATCAAGGTCTCGAGTCGTGGTTATTGGGTTAAGAGCGTGTGTTTTTTTCAGTCCCGTTGTAACGCACGGGCTCTTTTGCTAGTTTAATTCATGGCTAATGTTTATTCTTCATGTATTTCTTCATATCTGCGTTCTTCCATAGTTTTAAAAAATATAGCTCAAAACTATTTCTTCAAGTATTTGTTGTAGTAACATGTGTGTTACCACCCACTTAGTACAATTAATCTTCGGGTCTTAGTAACTTTTCTGTAGTCATGAGGGTCACTTTACTTTGTAAATATTGAGCGGGTTCAAAAAAGGGTTCAGTAATTCTATTCTTCGAAATTACTTTTTTTTCGGGGAGACCAAATTAGTTTGTTAGCATCCAAATCGAGTAATAAAGTTTTAATCAGTTTTATATGAACGTTTTCTATTTTATGTTTTGTCTATTGTGAAAACTATATAGCTCAGTTGTACATACATATCTAATTTTTTAAATTTTTATTCTTTGAGGATTAGCGTTGCATCTTGATAGTTCCATGTTGGTGGCCCAACACCACATCAAAGTGAAGATAAGGCCAGGCAGAAGTGGCGAATTAAGAACTACAACTCAGTAGTGCACCATGACAGGTAAACTCTCGAATACCACGTGAAATCTTTGATTTATTTTGTATTTGTTGAAATACATGCATATGTATATTTTGGTTAAATTTGAATTTACAGATATTTATTTTATATCCCGGTGCAACGCACAGGCCCTTTTGCTAGTATATTTAAATAGAGTATTTGCAAGTATACACGAAACTAAAAGAAAAAGAAAAAGTAAAAAAAACAAGGAAGTGGCCTCCCGCGCGCATTACTGGCCCATTTAGGGAGGCACCTAACGTGAGAACACACTAGGTCTCACTAGGGGGGTTCTTCTGCTCCACTCACTACGTACGAATTCCCTCTCGCTAGGGTTTTCCTATCCTCTTGACGGCGGCTCTCGCCGTACGTTGAGATCTCTTCCCCTACCCCTGCCCGCCGAGTTCTCTCTGTCTCCCGACGGGTGTGACGTCTAGCCTCGGTTTCCCCTCTCCGGGAACGAACTAGCGGCAGTGGGTTTTGGTTAGGGTTAGGTCACACAGCCCGGTAGTTTTTCCACTTTCAGGCAAGGGAATCGAGAAGATGGCGACAGAAGCTTCGGGATCGGGTGATCCGGACGATCTGGCGGCTATGATGAAGGAGTTGGGCCT
Organism: Triticum aestivum; assembly: GCF_018294505.1. Lineage (NCBI taxonomy): Eukaryota > Viridiplantae > Streptophyta > Magnoliopsida > Poales > Poaceae > Triticum > Triticum aestivum. Next base: position 694,393,893 of record NC_057801.1, read on the forward strand.
CTCTGAGGAGGATCTGGATGATGTGGTGATCGATCAACGATCTGTGCCGCCGGAAGCGACTCGATGGATGGCGGTGGCCAGGGTGAATAGTGAGAAACAGTATAACCAATATTGGTTCTATAGAAACATGCGTGCGGCCTGGAACCTTGCTCAGAAGGTCAACATACGCCCCCTGGAAGACAACCTGTACACTCTCCAATTTGCTTGTCTAGGGGATTGGGAGCGAGTAATGGGGGATGGACCCTGGGCTTTTTGAGGGGATGCGGTGATGATTGCACCATATGATGGCTTCTCAAAACCGTCCTCTATCAAGCTGGATCAGCTGGAAATTTGGGTTCGGATTCATGACTTCCCAGATGGCTATGTATCCCAGATCCCATCGCTTGCCTCGAAGCTTGGTGACTTCGTATACGCGGAACCAGCCTTGCATGATTTTGAAGGCAACTTCCACCGGGTGCAGGTCAAGGTCGATGTGGGTAAACCCCTGAAGAATGTTGTGTCATTGAAGGTAGGAGAAAAGAGAATGATCTTCCGGGTGAAGTATGAGCGCCTCCCAAACTGGTGTGCTGTTTGCGGGAGGCTGGGACACCTTTACAAGGAACATGGAGATGGTGTGCATCCACCATCGGCTTTGGTGTTCAAGAGTCTCAAGGAAGATTGGTTTAGGGGTGCAGAGCCAGGACCTGGGAGAGAAAGAAGCAGCAACAGGGGAAAAGCCAAGAGCATGGGACATCAAGTGCCGAACAATCCCGATATGGATGAACACATGGCTGATGCGGATGGAAACAGAAAACGTACTCAAGTCTCAGATGCAATAGCCAACATACAGAGGGGATACAAGATGACAACAAAGGGGGCTGATTTACTTGCTTTACCCTCACCACAGTTGCCATTGAACCCGCCCCCAAAGCAAGATCCTAAGCGTGCTCAGATGGAGCCAACGACTGAACAGGTGAACCAGAGTCAGAGCATCATCAAGCAGTTGGGCAGCAGCTCGGAAGCAAAGTCGGCGGACTCCCGAGAGGAGTACCGTTGGGGACAATGAGTATCTTAAGTTGGAACTGCCGCGGTACGGGCAAAGCCGCGACAGTTCGACAACTTCGCGAACTAGCGAAGAGATTTGTCCCTACCCTACTTTGTATTGTCGAAACTCAACTAGATAGAGTTCGGGTAGATAATTTAGCAAGCACTTTGGGCTTTGATAATTCTTTTGCAGTTAGTAGTAATGGCTGGAGTGGCGGCCTTAGTATTTTTTGGAACAATCCAATAAAAGTTGAGATTTTGGGGTACTCAGTGTATTATATAGACTGCTCTGTCGATGAACTGGGTTATGATAAGTGGCCAGCATCTTGTTTCTATGGGGAGGCCCGAACACACTTGAGACATCAAACGTGGGAGACCATGAAGGGAATAGCAAGTTCAAGCGACCTTCCGTGGGTGTGCATATGCGATTTTAATGAAGTGCTATGTACAGAAGAACATGAGGGCATAGGAGAACGTAGTAATGCCCAGATCCAAAGGTTTCAAGACGCTATTGATGTTTGCATGGTCATGGATCTAGGCTACGAGGGTAATTTCTAGACTTTTGAAAAGAGAGTAACAGGTGGCAGTTACACTAGGTGCAGGTTGGATCGAGCCCTTATATCGGTTGAGATGAGTGCTTAGTATCCAGAGGCAAATCTAAAACATGAAACTGCAGTGGGCTCCGACCACTGTCCTATTCTGTTGAGCCTGAGAGGCGATAATGGGCGTCCACCGTCGAATCCTCCATTCAGATACGAGGTAATGTGGGAGTCGCATGAGACCTAGCGTGACACGATCACCAAACACTGGAGCGAGGATCAGAGTCCGGTAACAATGGAGGGCCTCAGGGAAAAACTTATGGCATCATCAAACAACCTAGGCAGATGGAATAGGGAGACCTTTGGGTCTGTCCGAAAGGAGATCAAGCACCTAAATTTTGAGCTATATCGGCTTCGAGGGGAGCCAGCTAGGGTGGGGGCGACTCATGCTGAACTTAAGATCAACGAGAGACTCGTCGAGCTATACCATTAGGAGGAGATGATGTGGCGTCAACGCTCACGCATAGAATGGCTAGCTTCCGGTGACAAGAACACGAGGTTTTTCCATATGAGAGCTAGCCAGAGGAGGAAGAAAAATATAATCAAAGCGATGTCCAACTCCTTGGGAGTCATGATCAATGACAAAGCAGCACTAAAGAGCATGGTGTTTGATTTCTATAAAGATATGTACTCATCGGAAGGTGTCACGGGAATTGATCAAGTGCTGCAACATGTGCCGGTCAAAGTAACATCAAGAATGAATGAACAACTCTCTGCACCTTATACAAGTGAAGAAGTGAAAGTAGCGCTTTTTCAGATGTTTCCCACAAAGTCTCCGGGGCCGGATGGCTTTCCAACACACTTTTATCAGCGTCACTTGGACTTATGTGGGGAGGAGGTCACAAAGGCGGTGTTGAGAATCGTTCGAGGGGAGGAGAGCGCTGAATGTGTGAATGACACGGTCTTGGTGCTTATACCCAAGGTGATAAATCCAACCCTGCTAACAAAATTTATCCCTATAAGCTTATGTAATATCATCTACAAAATAGCGTCAAAGGTCGTTGCAAACAGGCTGAAATTGGTGCTACCAGACATCATTTCTGAATAGCAGTGAGCCTTCGTTCCAGGTAGACTGATAACTGACAATATCATATGTGCATATGAGCGTTTACACTTTATGAAACGTAGCAAGGCGAAGTCCAAGAGCTATTGCGCTTTAAAGCTGGATATGATGAAAGCATATGACAGGCTGGAGTGGTCTTATCTTCAAGCAATCATGATCAAGCTGGGTTTCAACCAACAGTGACTTGGACATAGTAATGGGGATGTTCAGTTCGGTATCGTTCTCAGTTCAGTTTAATGGAGAAAGACTTGAGAGTTTTTTGCCTTCACGTGGCATCCATCAGGGAGACCCGATCTCCCCCTACCTCTTCTTGATCGTAGCAGAGGGCCTTTCGTGCCTTTTAAAAACAAGTTCTCAATCATCAGCACTTAGTGGGATAAAGGTGGCACCCACAGCTCCGGCTGTCAACCACCTACTCTTCGCCGATGATAGCGTGTTGTTGTTCAAGTCAAGTGTTTAGGGGCGACAAAGGTGTCAAACCTGTTGGATATATACTTTAATGCTTCTGGGCAAAGGATAAACCACAACAAGTCATCTATATTCTTCAGTAAGGGGACCCTGCAACTTGTGAGGGATAACATCAAAAACACGCTGAATGTCCAGAATGAATCTCTAAGGGATCGATATTTAGGTATGCCAACTGATGTGGGGCAGTCGAAGATGGGAACTTTCAGATATCTCCAAGACAGGGTTTGGGGGAAGGTGAAAGGCTGGATGGAGAAACTCCTATCGACAGCAGGCAAGGAGGTACTTATAAAGGCTGTGGCCCAAGCTCTGACGGTTTACTCTATGGCCTGCTTCAGACTTCCTCGTGGCCTGTGTGACAACATCACGACTATTATACATCAATTTTGGTGGGGTAGTAAAGCAGGCAGGAGAGAACCTAGCTAGGTGTCGTGGGATGTCATGACAAGGCCAAAACACTGGGCGGTCTGGGTTTTTGTGATATGGAAATTTTCAATCTTATGTTGCTTGCTAGGCAAACATGGAGAGTACTTACAGAACCTAACTCCCTAAGCGCCAGAATATTAAAGGCAGCATACTTTCAGGAGACCACATTGCTCGAAGCTCAACTTGGCGGGAGGCCGTCTCAGATTTGGAGGGCGGTTTTGGATGGATGGGACATGCTTAAGCTTGGGATCATTTGTCGCATTGGGAATGGGCAAACCACGCGTATTTGGAGCCACAACTGGCTTCCAAGACAGGGCATGATGTGGCCGATCACATCAAGGGTCCCATCGCCACCGAATATGGTCTCGGAACTGATTACAGTTGCAACTGCCACTTGGAATGAAGCACTAGTCCGTTCGGTATTTTTGCCAATCGATGCTGAGGCAATATTGAGCATACCACTTTGCACAAGAAACATTTCTGACTTCTGGGCATGGAGTGCGGAGAGGAAGGGTGGCTTTTCAGTTCGATCGGCGTATAGGTTGATTATACATACAAAGATCGCTAGGGGATCTTGGATAGACGAGGAGGAGGGAACCTCGGCTACTGGGTGTGACAGCAGTTCGTGGTCGTTGGTATGGGCAGTTAATCTACCTCCAAAGATTAAACAGTTTTTGTGGAGACTAGCAAGAAGTTCGATCCCGACCGCAGATGTTCTTGTACACAGAAATATGTGTATCTCTGAAGCATGCAAGTTGTGTGGCGCCCGGGACTCTTGGCGGCATACGATGTTGGACTGCACTAACGCACGTTGTATCTGGGATCTTTCTGATGAGGACTTAATTGACAAGTTGAGCCAATACAACAATGATGACCCTAGGCAGTGGCTGTTTGCCCTGAATGATGCACTAAATGCACAACAATTCATGTTGTTGGCAGTTACATTATGGGCTATTTGGAGTGCAAAAAGGAAAGCGGTCTATGAGGATATCCACCAATCTCCTATGTCTACACATCTATTCATCCAACGATATATTTCAGAGTTTCAGACCCAGACAAGGGCTCCTACGGTGAGAACGTCCGGCCAGGTGAATCAGAGACCGAAGCAATGGCTTAAGCCGCCACGCAATATGTCAAAGATTAATGTGGATGCGGCAGTTGCAAAAAGGCGTGGCGTGGGAACCATTGCAGCAATAGCAAGAGATGAGTCTGGAGCGTTCTTGGGGGCGTCAACGTTGGGCTTCACAGCGATCACCAACCCGACCACCCTAGAAGCTTTGGCAGTGAGGGAGGCACTAGCACCGTCAGAAGATCTCCAAGTACAGTCAATTCATGTTGCCTCCGATTGCAAGGAGGTGATAGACAACATAAAGGAGAAGAACAGAGCGGAATATGGAGCGATCGTGCATGAAATCATAGTCTACTCTGGTAGTTTTAATTCTTGTAGTTTCATTCATGAATTTAGGAGCTCCAATGTGGAGGATCACAATTTAGCAAAGCATGCTTTGAAACTTGGGTTCAGCCGCCGTGTGTGGTTAGGTCACCCCGGAAACCTCTCTTTCGTCCCGGTTCAACTGGTGACGACGTAATAAAGCTTTGCGAATTGTCTAAAAAAACACTAGGTCTCACTATAATCGAGACATACCGATGCCCTGGAGTTTAACCAGGAGAGGTCTTCGTCATTACGAGGGCTATATCTCGCTTCACATGAGATGGGGGCCTCTCTCGCTTCCAGTTTAAGGTTAGGTTCGCTGCCCATTAGTTCCTCGCTTCCAGATTAGCACACGGAAGAGCAAACCCTAAACCCTACATATATATATATATATATATATATATATATATATATATATGATTAACATATTTCTTCAAATATATGTTTTAATGTATATTTTTTCATAGGTATTGTATATTTTTGTTATACATCTGAAATATTTTTTGTACATGTTTAACATATACAAAAATGGACGAGGTGGATGCAAACCTATGAAGCTTCTCTGGGGTGGATGCAATCACGTGCGCTCGTTGGTGTTGGGATCTGGTCCCTCCTCTTACCCCATTTGCTTTTTTCTGGTTTTATTCATTTGATATTTTTTCCTCTTATGGCAAAGGGGTGGACCACGTCGAAATCAGCCACTGCCGCACCCTACTCATTCAAAAATGGAAGAGATCACTTGCCCTGACTACACCTGCAAAAGCCAGGTAGTAAGCTTCCCTTTTCGGCCACCGACAACCAAAAGGTTCGTCCCAGCTTTCCCTACTACCATGGCAAAATTCAACAAATCATAAAATCAAAACCTTATCCACTCAAAAGTTCGGATCTCAAAGCAATTGAAGGGTTCCGATAACCACCATCCGAGCTAGCAGTGGCGGATCTAGGATTTAAAATCAGGGTGGTCCTTTAAACAAATAACAACAAACATGACATGTGAACATTCTAACTAGTTACCAATACCACATGGAAATAGATGAATATGATCATTCAAACATACCAAATTTCTCAATTAAGTCTTGGCTTTGCATAAAAGAAGCCTATATCACATACCTTGAGAAGTTCAAAGTAGAATATGTTTCTGGCATGCACTTTTGCAAGACCATTTAAGTACTATCAATTATATCATCTTCATTGCCCTTGAAGAAAATATCCCACTCAATGTATGTGACTAGACAATCATCCAAAAGATTATCACCCATCTTATTTTTCAACTTGCTCTTGACTAAACTCATAGAAGAAAATGCACTCTATCTCCCATTTGTTGTTGGTTGGATTGGTTCTCTAGTTTGTTTTTTGGGCTCGCCCACATCTGGCATACTAGAATTCTTCTCTTAAAAAGAGAAGCAAGGTTTTTTGTCCTCTTCATTCTTCACTACTTCTGCACTTGTATTTACTTTCTATCAATTATAAAGTAATAATGACATAACTGAACAAAAATTAGCACACAGAAGAGCAAACCCTAACTAAAATATTGAGGAATGCCTGAATGGGCAGTGGACAAGTTGTACCTCAAATCGACAAGGACCGTTGTTGGCTTGCTACTGGCTGCCGAATGGAGGGGGGTGTCAAAGCATCACTGCTTGGAGGCTGGAGGCCATAGGCAGGGAGTACGGCAGCACGACTGCGGTTGCGCGGATGCCGCCGAACCCCTAGGCTGAGCGGGCGGGACGGAGAGGATGCGGTTCCTGGGTCTCCAACAAGCGGTGGCACAGGCGGGCACGGCCTCCGGCGAGCTAGCGAGACTGCGAAATCTGGAGGTCGGGGTCGGGGCTGGGAATCGGCTGGCTGGATGCCTCGATGTGTCTGGGCGGCTGGGGGCTGGTTGCGTCAGTTTTCTCTGCCTACGCAGAGATGGGTCCGGAATAGTTATTGGGCTCTATATTTTTTTCTATGGCCCACCACTAGGCAGATATGGTATATAGGCTGGTTCAAATTTCCAGGGTGGGCCGCGGCCCACCCTGTCCACCCTGTAACTCCGCCCATGCGAGCTAGTGTGGATAGCAAATCCATTCTCTCTCTCTCTCTATATATATATATATATATATAGAGAGAGAGAGAGAGATAGAGACGGTCTATTCTGCTAATATTAGCAAAATAACTATTCCGCACACCACTTCCGCACTGCACGCTGAACGCAAGTGCACGTCATTCTTTGAACCAAGTGTGCTGCAGCACTCACACGAGTGAACTTCTCGTCGGAAAAAAATGCATGCATTATTTTTTCGGTACTGTTTTCGCTCTAATTTTTTAAGTGTTTATCGGAATGAGGTGTGCAATATACCATTAAAAAGCTATGGATTAGGTGCAACTTTGACATGTTGAACACTTTTCGAGATTCCACATGGTTTAAGAGCAGTTTTTAAAATGGTGCGGCCCATGACAAGTGGCAGCGAGCGTTTTTTCGCGATTTCTTCTAAACTGCTCGTTGGAATGAAGCAAACGATACGCCGTTGGATAGATATCATCAAGGTGCATCTTTTTCATATATAAATGGTTCTCTAATTTCTTACGGTTTAAGAGCAGTTTCAAATTTACTAAATCACGGAATTCTGTTTTTCAATTTTTTTTCAAATTTTCGGTACTGTTTTCGCTTCAGTTTTTGAACCGTTTGTCGAAACGAGGCGTGTGATACGCCGTTGGAAATCTATGAACGATGCGCAACTTTCATATGTTGAAATATTGTTAAAATTCCTTACGATTTTAAGTTAATTTTGAAAATCGTGCGGCGGACGACGAGTGGCAGCGGCCATTTTTGGCAAAATTTTTGCAAACCGCTGGTCGGAATGATTCAAAGGATACGCCGTTGGAAAGATATCGATGATACGCAACTCATTCATGTAGAACACTCTCTCTAATTCTTTACGGTTTAAGAGGAATTTCGAATTTACCGAAATGCGGACACTCTGTTTTTCGCGACACCCAAATTGACGTGGGTACTTTATCCGACTGAAAACCGATCTGCAACAGATGAAAAACCGCACTGCATCAAACAGGTAAAAGAACTGCATGGTTTCTTTTATTCAAACATAATTTTTTCAAGGACGAGAAAGTAGAGTGCACTTCACATCGAGTGTAAATGAACCACAACACTCTCAAGAAATGAACTGCATTACTTTTTTTCCGCTTCCGTAACAATTTTTTTGCACTTACGGGATGAACAACATTATACGACCGACCGCACTGCTTCAGAATGAAAACCGCACTGCATCGGACAGGCAAGCAAGCTGCATAATTTCTTTTGTCGGACGTTTTTCTCTCATACGCAAGTGAACATCATCACTCTCAAAAGTGAACGACATTCGAAGACCGAAGGCATTGCAAGTGTTAACGTAGTCGACTAAATTCTGAGACACACGAAAACATTTTTGCGACACTCAAATCGACGAGTGAGCTTCATCCAACATAAAATCACACTGCTTCAGACGAAAAACCGCACTGCATACAAGGGTCAAGCGAGCTGCATAGATTCTTTTATCTTTTCTATAAAACAATTATGAACGAGTGGACCGCATAGAAGACGGGAAGTGAACCCCAACACTCTTGAGAGTGAACCTCATTACTTTCTTTTACTAGTTTAAATGTCTTTCAACAAACACAACATAAATTTTTTAAATACATTTTTCCAAGTGAAGTCTACTTCAAAGTCGTTAAGAGTGGACTTCTTTTAAGACCGGAGTGCACTGTAGTTTCCTCTTTTATTTTTTCTCTAGAGTTTAGTTTCCCCCTAGTGTACTGCATACATTTTTTTGGTTAATGAAATATGCACTACGGGGACGACGAGAGTGGACTACATTTTTTGTTTGCACGCTACGCATTACACACAAGCATTCATCCACATCCATTTTTTACTCTCATTTCCTCTTTGCATTTTCTCAATTACAAAGTATAAAACATGAGCCCCGAAGATAACTTCTCAATTACAAAGTATAAAACATGAGCCCTGACCATGGCATGCAGTTTGGAAACTCTCTCCTTCCACCTTATGCAACTAAACAAGATAACTTGTGGTCTCAGATAATGAGCATTGCAATCTACTAATTTCGTAGGTTTTTGTAAATTGTCGTTTCCGCCTTGAAAAAAGAACCTATATCTCACTGAAAGCAAGTTCCCAGACATTCGTTGCTAATGATTCTAGTACTATAATAAACTTGTGTTTCGCAACAATAAAAAAAGGCATGGTTTCAACACAAAGAGTACTCTGTTGACGTCGTACCGAAGAAGGTTGGGCCTTCGGCCTATCTTGCACAACGGATCATCAGAGCAATCACTAGAAAAACATGACAAAGATGCAAGAACTGATGGATAGGATCTTCCGTTTTCTGCAGGGATTCGTCGGCCTCATGTACTCATAGGTTTCAGTGGGTTTGCTGCTCGGCTGTGAGTGCCGCACTGCAAGCGCCGCCCTGCCACACTGCATTGTGGGGGAGGATAGTGAGCGATAGCAGCTGCTCATTGTAGAACTAGCTGGAGAGGATGAAAAGAACCCATCCGTCATGAGATTGCACTGACCACATGGACACCATGGATGATGAACGGTAGCAGAACCATCTCTGATGCAGCACAAAGAAATTACCTCAGGTAGCGGGAGGCGAGGCTGATGAATCCGGACTTCTCCTTGTCGCTGCACGCAACGCAACAGCAAGAAATCCGGAATTTGGACTGCAAGGCGACGTGGGGCGTGCTGCGTGCCCCCGCGTACTGGACTGCATGGCGCCGGCGGGAGGACGGGGTGCAATTGATCTTGGATGGTCAATGGCCGGAGGAGGGTATGTTGATGCCGTTGACGCATCCTGCAAGGTCGGGGGATGCCGGGATCCGGCGATGGCAGTGCCCCTGATGCGGGTGATGGTGGGGAGCGGAGTTTGCTTCTCGTCCAGCACAGGTGAGCCACACCAACGCCGGTGACCGTAGCTCCAGGAGCGAGTTGCTCGTCGGGGCCACCCAGCCGGAGAGGGAGAGGATGACTCGGGCCCCGACGACGCCATGGTGGAAGGTGGCGGGGCGAGGGGTGTATCCAGCGCGAGGAAGGGGGGTGGATCAGGTGGCGGCCGGCACCGGCACCGAAAGGATGCGGTGGGGAGGGTGGATCCGGTGGCGGACGCAACACGCGGGAGGGGGAGGGGTCACCGGTGCTCGATCCTGTCGCCTGGTGGCGCGGTAGGGCCGGCTCCGCCTGGATTTGTCGCCAGGTAGGTGCGGAGGGAGGAGATCTGTGCCACTTGCCGGAGGGTAGCGGGAGGGAGATAGGTTGTGCCTCTGGCGTGAATCCCGCGCGAATCCGACGACCATCGAGGCGGGATCCGGCGTTTGTGTGGGGCGGCGATGGGTTGGGGTAAGGCAGGGCCTCAGGGTGAGGGAGGTGTGGCGATGTGGTGGTGGTGTGCGGGGCTGGGGTAGGAGGCAGGTGGTGGTGGTGAGCGGCGGCGAAGGTGGTGGTGGGATGGGGCGCCGGCTCTGGTCGGGGGGTGGGTCATGGGAGGAGTGGTGGGTTTCGTTCCGGGTGTGTGCAGAATAAGAAACTGATGTGCACAATAAGACTCTTAAGGGTGTTATCATAATAGACTCACCCTATATATATAACATTCCCAAAATATATATTAACATTTTTTAAACATATATTTTTGGATGTTTAATTTTTTTCATACACATTATATATTTTTGTATACATTAGACACATTTTACAGACGGAAGCGCTTATACATACGCACATACACTCACTCCTATGAACACACACACGCATACTACCCCTATGAACACCTTCGAGAGACTGAGCTGTCATATCATCTTGAGATTTACAAAGTCACCGTAGGCGTTTCGTCATTGACGAAAATGTCTCCTCTCAGTGAAAGCGCATCGTCAAAATCCTGAAATAAATCCAAGAATAATGTGAGCATCACGACTTGATTCCTGGCGGGCTGGGATACAACTATCCCTCTAACCATCCAACCATAGGTTTTTAAAAATTTATTTATGTCTATTTTTTCCATACACAACATACATCAAAATTATTTTCTATACCCATTTAATATTTTTAAAATGCATGATTAATATTTTTTTAGATGTATGTAAATTATGTTTTGTAATATATATGATTAAAATATTTGAAAGTAGAAATCACTGTAAAAAAGGAATAAAACAAGGCAATGGCCTTCTCCATGCCTGGGCCGACCCAGTCTAGCGCCCGCCTTCAGGCGAGGCTGCACTCTGTCTCGCCTGAAGCAAGACATAGACGTGACCCTACTTGAGGCCTCGAGCAACGCTTTGGTTAGGGTGTTAGGGCATCTCCAGCCGCGCCCCCAACAGGCCCCCCAGGCCACTTTTTCGGCGCCGGCGCCGAAAAAACGGCCCAGTCGCGCCCTCAGGACGCCGAAAATCGCCGGTTCGGACCTTTTTTCCGCCCGGCGGTCACAGGCCGAACCCAGCGCGCTGGGGAGCCGTTGGGGGCTCCAGCGCTAGGGAAAAGCACGCCTGGCCCACACCGACAGGGGAAAAGTCAAGGTTTTCTTCCCCCGACTCGCCTCGCACCCCCCGCGCCCTCGGCCGCCACTAGCTATATCCCGGCGACGGCCGCCGACCTACTCCGCTAGATAGCCATTCCCCGCCGGAAAATAGCAGCGCTTCGCCGCGGCAGCCCCTCCAGCAACAGTTGGGCATTTCCGGCCGCCGTTTCCGGCCGCGGAGGCGCGGTTTAACGGCGGGTACACGCCCACCGAGCGCAAGGTGTTCGACGTTTTGACTGTCTCGGCGATGGACTCGGATGAGGAGGAAGAGCTCGCCGCGCTGCTGGAGGAGGAAGCCGCGGCCGACGTCCAGGAAGAAGAGCATCTGATGGTGCTCGCCGCCCTCGCCCAGCTGCTGGCGAGCAATGAAAAGCCGCGTCGAGGTGGCTCGGCGCCGGGGCGGGTGAAAGCAAAGAACCGGCATCGTCTGCAAGGCTACTGCATGCTCTACTCCAACTACTTCGCCGATGCTCCACTTCATGGCGAGAGAACATTTCGGCGCCGTTATCGGATGAGCCGAAAGCTCTTCCTCAGGATTGTGAATTCCATCCGGGAGTTCGACAACTACTTCAAGTGCAAGATGGATTGCACTGGCGCTCTTGGATTCACCTCCATCCAGAAGTGCACGACAGCGATGAGGATGCTTGCATATGGAGCTCCCAGTGATTCACTCGACGACTATGGGTGCATGGCCGAGTCCACCAGCATAGAGTGTTTCTACAAGTTCTGTCGGGCAGTGGTGGCAGTGTTTGGGCCACAATACTTGAGAACACCCAATGCAGAAGACACTGCTCGGATCCTAGCCCAGAATGCATCAAGAGGATTTCCTTGGATGCTTGGAAGCATCGACTGCATGCATTGGAAATGGAAAAACTGCCCATTTGGTTGGCAGGGGATGTACAAAGGCGCCAAAGGCGATTGCAGTGTGGTGCTTGAGGCGGTAGCCACACAGGACCTCTGGATTTGGCACTCCTTCTTTTGTATGCCAGGAACTCACAATGACATCAACGTGCTGTAGTGATCTCCTGTTTTTGCCAAGCTCGTTGAGGGCCATTCTCCTCCGGTGAACTTCAAGATCAATGGGCACCAATACAACAAGGGGTACTATCTAGCTGAAGGCATCTATCCGAGATGGTCGACATTTGTGAAGACGATCTCAAACCCTGTGGCAGGAGGCAAGAACGCGTGGTTTGCGAAGCTTCAGGAGGCTTGCAGGAAGGATGTCAAGCGGGCATTTGGTGTGCTCCAATCTCGATTCGCTGTTGTTCGGTACCCCGCTCAGACCTGGTCGAAAGATCAAATGTGGGAGATCATGACTTGCTGTGTCATCTTGCACAACATGATCATCGAGAGCGAGCAAGAAGACCCAGTGTTTGACACTGAACCATACTACAGGCAGGGTCCTCTAGCCGAAGTTGATCACCAGCTACCGGCAACTTGGACTGCCTATCTTAGTATGCGTCAGGAGATCCGAGACCCACAGGTGCATCATCAACTGCAGAAAGATCTGATTGAGCACCTATGGAGGCTCAAGGGGGACGCCGCGTGATGAAATACGAGTTTTTCTTTGTTGAACTATATAATTTGTATTGAACTATTTGTTGTTGTAGTATTTTGTTGAAGTATTTGATTTTTCTGTGATGAAATATGTGATAAGGAATAATTGTGTTGATAATTGAACACCGAGACACGGTGAAACCACGCCGAATATGGGCATATTCTCGCCCATATGGGCCGTTTATTCGCCGAAATTGGGCTGCAAAGTGGGCCAATTTCGGCGCCTGGGGGCGAGCGGGGGGCGACGACTGGGCGCAAAACCGCCCCCAGCGCTGAGTGTATCGCCGGCTCGCCCCCAGGGGGCGATTTGTATGCGTCCTGGGGGGCCAACGGCTGGAGATGCCCTTAGGATGCGAAATCATTAACTGAGGATCACTCCTTCCAAAGATTACTTCTATAAGTGGCGCACTTTTTTCGTAGATCCGTTTATTCAAAATATTATTATCTCTTAAACCGTGCGGCTAAATCTCGAACCGTTTTCATCCTTGGATTCCTCACGCCGAGATCTTCAAAACTAAATTCCATGTTCATAAGTTTTGATGAACTTTTTTCACAAAAAAATGTGCCTCTCGCTTAAGGAAAAGAAAAAGGAAATGCATCTTTTTTCATTTCCGAGAGGCACGGCCGTGCCACCGTGCCTTTTGAGGAAGCAAAATTGTGCCTCTCGCGAAAGGAAAAGAATACTTTTTTTGAAACTGTTTTGTCCAAAAGCTAATGAAGGCTGGCAGAAAACCAAAAAGCCAGGAAAACCCGGAAAACCCATCTAAAAAGCCAAAAATGCATGCGCGGAAAAATCTGAAGGGAACGCCCAGAACGCTACACGTGGCGGCGGCTGGGAGCACGACAAATGGCGGGCTCTCAACCCACCCCAAATGACTCTTGGGAGGCTCCCGAACAAGCGCTCCTTAATTAGTTGCTCTCGTTAGCATGTAACTAATAGAAAGTGGCATTGGTACCCCTAAAAATAGTGGCATTGGTCTTGATCCATGATCAAACGAGCTTTGCTTTGGGTTGTAATTATGTGGCCTGAGAAATGCGTGAAATTTCTAGGGGCCTAGAATATTGCAGTGTAAATGGCATCTATGGACAAGTTAAGAGCAAACATGGTTTGAATTATTGAGATCACTTGGCCTCTAAAACTGTTAAAGATGACCATGTTGAGCGCAATTCATATTTTTGTGCGCGTTGCAGTAAATAGTCGCTGGTTCGCATGGGGAACCTAGCTCATGTCTTAAACTGGGTTGGTTGTTCCTGGTTTGAGAAGCCTTCCGGAATTTTCCGGTTTAGTTAAGGTCCACCTTTTTCAATTTTTTTCCTTCCTTTTATCCTGGTTTTCTTCGGGGTTTTCTTTTTCTCTTTTTTATTTATAAAGATTTATCAATTTAAAAATACATGATTAACATTAAAAAAGTTTGTATGTTTAAAAAAAAACTCAAAGACTTCAATTTTCGATTGTAATTTTAAAAATTGTCCATGTTTAAAAAAAATGTTTGCGATTTCATAAGAGTGTGCTCATTTACATTATACTAGAAGGGTTGGACACGCTTTGCTGCGTCTTTGGTATTGTTGGGTTTCTTAAAAATATTATTCACTCTGTTTCAAATATAAGGTGTATTACATTTTAAAAGTTAAATATTTTTAAGTTTGATCAAATTTGTAGAGAGATATATCAAAATCTATAATACCAAATCAATATAATTAGATTCATCATGAAATGAATTTCCATCTTTTTTTAATATTGTGGATGTTGACATTTTTGGCTTTGAACTTGGTCAAACTTAAAGGAATTTGACTTTCCAAAAAACTAATACCCTTACATTTTGAAATTGATGGAATATTTAGTTTGGCGGGGCAGGGAGATGATGGAATGTGTATTTGTTTTATAATTCGATGATTTGGTGGACCTTTCTCGATGTGATTCTGTGCAATCCGCTAAGAAAGTCATATTTATGTGGGGCAGTATCACATGGTGGCGTTTCTAATTTCTAGGTGGTACGAGGGTGCGTGGGATTGATATGTTCTAATAGGCGGTTGCTTGCTGCTGATTGATTTGAAAAATGATTGGCCCGATCAAAATTTTAAACCAAATTTATAATTGAATACCTCAATGGAATTGAAGAGTTTTAAAATTAGGGAACGATAGTGAATTAAAATAATTGAATGGAAGAGCTCCTTGAGAAATTGTTGACCCAGTCAAAAATTGAGTGACACAATTTTAAATTGAAGACCTCAATTTTTTGTTAGTCCTAAACAAATAGAAAGCATATTGTACAGTATACACGAATTGAATGAAAGAGTTTTGAGAAATTGTTAATCCAGTCAAAATTGGGTGACCCAATTTCAATTGGAGACCTCAATTGATTGTGAGCGCTTTATAAAGAATATAGACCGCGTCAATTAATTTGGATTGGAGGGACCACATTTTTCCAAAATATGTTTGGAATGTTCAGCAATTATTAACTTTAAAAAATGGTTGGGATTTCATAAATTCTTTGATTTTTTTCAAAAAATGCTTGCAATTTCAAAATTTGTTCACATTTTTCAGAAAAACAGGAATTTCGAAATATGATTGTGTTTTCAGAAAATATTGAGAATTTCAAAAATTAATCACTTGTTCAAAAATTTCAAAAAAAATCTAAAGTTTGTAAAAAAATGTTTCAGATCCTTGCAATTGTGTTGCTTCACCACTTTCTGGTTTAGCTACGTCATATTGGGCGTGTTTGGTTGCGTAGGGTGAATAGTGCCTGCATTTGAGCCACATCTCAACCCAACCTGGTTTAGCAAAAACAGGAAACAAACCAACATTTGCATGTTATTTGGCTACTTGTATTGCATCAATGGCCACTTTAGGGTCGTCTGCTTGGTTGCCCGCATTTGTGCTTAAGGGTGAGCAGATGCAAACCACAACTGTTTGGCTGCATAGACGTTTGTGTTCTGCTCACTTCATTTAAATGTGGTGGCCTTGCCACCACATTAGACACAACAGCAGGTAGAGCACTACAAACAACACAGAAACTAGCACCTAAACAAGCTAACAAGAGATAAACAAGCAACTAAGCAACAGATAAGAGCAGATAAACAACAACTAAACAACTCATCTGCTAAATAGACTTAAGTTTAACGACAGCAGGGGCATCACATGCCCCCTTCTTCACCGCATGGTGCTTAACCCTGGAAAAAATATTAACAGTTCACGCCAAGTTCTCCGATCACCGATGCAGCAAACTAACTACGAGTTCATGGAAACTACTTTAGAAGGCGACTTCAGGGTCACCGATGCAGTTGTGCCTGATGCAGCGAACCCTGCACCCGATGGAGCTGTCGTGGTTGTACATTCGGACCTTGAGGCCTAGGCCGGAGATGTGCAGCACGACGAGGTCGCCGGGGACGATCCTGTGGCGATGGCAGAAGTAGTGCCAGCCCTGGCCAAGCACCATCTACCCCTCAAAGGTCTGAACCTGCACCCAGAATTCGCACCACTTGTTTGCAGACAGCCTGACGACGCGCTTGGTCTTGAGCACGAGCCACTGCCTCATCACCTCCTGGAACTTGGAAGTGATGATGAGCATGACCATCTCATCCTCGTCCATGATTTGCACGTAGAAGTGAAGTGGCTCTCGGGCCCCCTCCTCGTGGCCGGTCCAAGGAGCTCATCCCCTTGATAGTGGCTGGCTCATGAAGGCGACCCTGCAAGGCAGGTTGATGTCTACTACGCAACTTTATTCTTGTAGACACGTGTTGGGCCTCCAAGCGCAGAGTTTTGTAGGACAATAGCAATTTTCCCTCAAGTGGATTACCTAAGGTTTATTAATCTATGGGAGGTGTAGGATGAAGATAGTCTCTCTCAAGAAACCCTGCAATCAAATACAAGAAATCTCTTGTGTCCCCAACACACCCAATACAATAGCAAAAATGTATAGGTGCACTAGTTTGGCGAAGAGATGATGATAAAAGTGTAGTATGGATAGTAGATATGAGTTTTTGTAGTGCGAACAATAGAAAAAACATCAAGGTAGTAAATGATAAAATGGAGCACCAACGGTATTCAATAATGGAAAATGAGTCCTATGGTGCATACTTTCACTATTGCAATCTCTCAACAATGCTAACATAGTTGGATCATATGATTATCCCTCAAAGTGCAATAAAGAATCACTTCCGAGTTCCTATTAGCGGAGAACAAAAGATAGAAATTGTTTGTAGGGTACGAAACCACCTCAAGGCTATTCTTTCCAGTCAATCTATCCCAGAGTTCGTACTAAAAATAACAGCAAGCTATTCTTTCCTATCGATCTAATCAAGAGTTCATACTAAAATAACACCATATGATGCATATCAACCAACTCTAGTGTCACCTAGATACCCCAATGTCACCGCGAGTACCCGTGAGTTAATTATACGATATGTATCAAACAATTTCATATTCATAATACTCAATCCACACAAAGAACTACAAGGAGACCCCAAAGTTTCTATCGGAGAAAAGATAATAAAAACGTGCATCAACCCCTATGCATAGATTACCCCAAAGTCACCTGGGGAATCCACAATTTGAGTGCCATAACATATATCAAGTGAATCAAAATAATACCCATTGTCACCACTGGTATTCATATGCAAGACATATATCATGTGTTCTCAGATCTGAACATTCAATCCGACAAGATAAAACTTCAAAGGGTAAAGACTCAATTCATCACAACAAGTGTAGAGAGGGGAGAAACATCATATGATCCATATACGTTAACAAAGCCCATGATACATCAAGATCATGATGAGAGAAAGAGATTAAACACATAGCTACTAGTAAAAACCCTCAGCCCCGAGGGTGGACTACTCCCTCCTCATCATGGTGGCCGCCAGGATGACGAAGATGGCCATCGGAGATGATTCCCCCCTCCGGAAGGGTGCCAAAACAAGGTCCCTATTGGTTTTCGATAGCTACAGAGGCTTGCAGCGGCGGAACTTCCGACCTAGGGTCTCCCCGAGGGTTTTCGGAATATTTGGAAATTTATAGGGCGAAGAAGGGGTAGGAAGGCCATCGATGTGGGCACAACCCATCGGGGGCGCGCCCTGGTAGGTTGTGCCCCCCTCGGGGCACCCCCAGGTGCTGCTCTGGCCCATTTGTAGTCTTCTGGTCCATAAAAAATCCACAAAAAGTTTCACGGTGTTTGGATAACTTTCATTTCTGCACAAAAAACAACACCACGGCAGTTCCGCTGAAAACAACGTCAGTACGGATTAGTTCCATGCAAATCATACCAAAACCATATGAAATTATTGTAAACATGGCATGAATACTTCATAAATTATAGATATGTTGGAGACGTATCAGCATCCCCAAGCTTAATTCCTACTCGTCCTCGAGTAGGTAAATGATAAAAGAAATAACTTATGAAGTGTGAATGCTAGCAAAGTGCATAAGTTTGATCAATGACAATTTCAATCACTTTTCCTAGCATCATAACAACAATTCTTTCTTATCAAACTTCTCACGACCAAGTAGCAACCAATTCACATGTTAAGGTTTAAACAATGAATTCTCTTGAAACTCAACAACCTATGATCTCAGTCACCAAGCATTTGCAATTCAACTTATTCAATAGAGTCTAAGTAAGAGCTCCACATACTCAACCATCATATAGTCTTCTCTGATTGCTAACGCTCATCGCATACACATGAGCAAAACGTTTCAACCGGACACATAGAAAGATAGGGGCTTATAATTTCGCCTCCCAACGTATTCACCTCAAGGGTGATGTCAACAATAATAACTCATGCTACCCATATCCAAGTGGATATATGTGCCTAGATTTTTCCTCACCACATGATGCTTGCCAAAAGAGAAAAATAAAAAGGAATAGAGAGAAAAACTTTGACTCTTTGCATAAAAGTAAATACTGAAAAGTAAAAGATAGGCCCTTAGCAGAGGGAAGCAGAGGTTTCAATGCGCTTATTTGTTTGTATGCTCAACCCCTTAGTGCAAAAGAACATCACATTACATTGACCATTATGATAGCAACCTTTATTATGTAGTCTGTCTCTTTTATTCTTTGCCATCACAAGTTCGTAAAACACTTAATTTTCTCTTACAATAATTGATCTAACACTTTTAGAAGCAATTTTTATTGCCTTATTGCACCGATCACAACTTACTTGAAGAAATTTGCTCAATCCATAGGTAGGTATGGTGGGCTCTCAAAACAAGATTTGGGTTTAAGGGTTTTTTGGATGCACAAGTAGTATCTCTACTTGGTGCGGAATTTTTGGCTAGCAAAGATGGGGGGCAAGCACCACATGTTGAAGGATCTATGACAATATAACTTCGATGTGAATATGAACAAACATAAATCATTATGTTGTCTTCCTTGTCCATCATCAACAATTTTGGCATATAATATTTTGATGGGGGCTCACAATCACAAAAGATTTCCAAGATAGTGTATTTGCATGTGAAAGTTCTCTTCCTTCTACTAATCATTCATGAATTGCTTGTATGACCAATATTGTGATTGTCAAGCCTCAAAATCTTTCACTTTCTAAACACAATGTGAAGCCACTACTAGGCATGATATGAACATGTAATTTCAACTTCATGATATTCAATTCATTCAAAAATTTACTCATAGGATATAACTGAAGCACGAGAGTAAATGACAAGCTACTCCAAAAAGATATAAGTGAAGATCAAGTGAGTAGTTATGCAAATGGGTAGCTATTTGAGGACTCTATCATATTTAAAACTTTTAGATCTAAGTATTTTATTAAAACATCAAGCAAAGCAAAACAAAATGACATTTCAAGCATAGCACAACTCATGTGAAGAAGCAAAAACTTAGGCTCAACTGATACTAACCGATAATTGTTGAAGAAGAAAGGTGGGATGCCTACCGGGGCATCCCCAAGCTTAGATGCTTGAGAATTCTTTCAATATTAATTTGGGATGCCTTGGGCATCACCAATTTTGAGCTTTTGTGTCTCCTTAATTCTTCTTATATCACGGTTTCCCTAAATCTAAAAAACTTCATCCACACAAAACTCAACAAGGACTCGTGAGATAAGTTAGTATAAAACAATGCAATAACCTTATCATTCTCTACTGTAGAAAATCACTAAATTTATTATTTAACATTGCCTACTATATGCCTCTGCATATTTAATACTCCTATCCTCAAATAGAATCATTAAACAAGCAAACATATGCAAACAATGCAAACATAACCGCAATCTGCCAAAACAGTACAGTCCATAGAGAATGCAATATTCATCATACTTCCCTAACCCCACGAATTATGAAAAAATTACCACAGTTTAGAAATTTATCAGAGCTTATTCTGCAAAAAGTTTCAGCATTTTATCACATTCTGACTTTTCTAGGGAATTTTTGCAACATCGATAAACTTTCTATTTTGAAACAGCAACTCATATACTTGCAAGATAAGCATGGCAAAGGCTATACTTGACATTTTTATTGAAAGGAAAGATGCAAAACATTATTCTAAATAAAATAAAGCAAATCCTAACAAAATAAATTGACGCTCCAAGAAAAACACATATCATGTGGCGAATGAAAACAAAGCTCCAAGTGAGGTTACCGATATGTTGGAGACGAAAGAGGGGATGCCTTCCGAGGCATCCCCAAGCTTAGTTGCTTGGATATTCCTTGAATATTAACTTGGGGTGCCTTGGGCATACCCAAGCTTAGTATCTTGTCATGCATTATTCTCTGCATATCGACATCTCATCCAAAACTTGAAAACTTCAATCACACAAAACTTAACGGAACTTCGCAAGATAGGTTAGTATGGTAAAGAGCAAACCATTTCACTTTGGTACTGTCAAAGACAAGATTCATAATTGTTTCCACACAATGTATACTGTAGCATATCATTTCCACAATTTATATTGAGCAATAGAAGCCATAGAAACAAGGAAACAAGCAAACTATGCATTGAAAACAGAATCTGTCAAAAAGAGAACAATCTGTAGTAATATGTACTCAAACCATACTTCTGCTACTCCAAAAATTATGAAACAATTATGACCACGTGATAATTTATGCAAAAAGAATCAACTCAAAAGAACTCTTCTGATAAAAATGAGAGTTATTTCCGTGAGCAAAAATTTTTCTGTTTTTCAGCAAGATCAAATCAACTATCACCCAACATGATCCCAAAGGCTTTACTTAGCACTTTATTTAAACAAAGACAATAAAACATGATTACTACAGTAGCCTAATCATGTGAACACACAAAAATAGTAGGTAAAAGTGTTGGGTTGCCTCCCAACAAGCGCTTTTCTTTAATGCCTTTTAGCTAGGCATGATGATTTCAATGATGCTCGCATAAAAGATAAGAATTGAAACATGAAAAGAGCATCATGAATCACATGGCAAGCACATTTAAGCCTAACCCACTTCCTATGCATATGGATTTTGTGAGCAAATAATTCATGGGAACAAGAATCAACTAGCATAGGAAGGCAAAACATGCATAACTTCAAAACTTTCAACACATAGAGAGGAAACTTGATATTATTGAGATATGTAAAAGCATATGTTCCTCTCTCATAATAATTTTCAGTAGAATCATGAAGAAATTCAACCATATAACCATCACATAAAGCATTCTTTTCATGACACATAAGCATAGAAAACTTATTACTCTCCACATAAGCAAATTTCTTCTCATCAATAGTAGTGGGAGCAAACTCAACAAAATAACTATCATGAGAGTGAAAATTAAAATCATGATGACAAGTTTCATGGTTATCATTATTCTTTATAGCATACATGTCATCACCATAATGATCATAGATAGGAACTTTGTTATCATACTCAATTGAAACCTCATCCAAAATGGTGGATTCATCACTAAATAAAGTCATGACCTATCCAAATCCACTTTCATCATTGTAATCATCATAAATAGGAGGCATGCAATCATTATAACAAATTTACACATCAAATCTTGGGGGACTAAAAATATCATCTTCATCAAACATAACATCCCCAAGCTTATGGCTTTGCATATCACTAGCATCATGGATATTCAAAGAATTCATACTAGCAACATTGCAATCATGCTCATCATTCATGGATTCTATGCCAAACATTTTATAGCATTCTTCTTCTAACAATTGACCACAATTTTCCTTTCCATCGTTTTCATGAAAGACATTATAAAGACAAATAATATGAGGCAACTTCAATTCCATTTTTTGTAATTTTGTTTTTATAAACCAAACTAGTGATAAAACAAGAAACTAAAAGATTCGGTTGCAAGATCTAAAGATATACCTTCATGCAATCACCTCCCCGGCAACAGTGCCAGAAAAGAGCTTGATGTCTACTAGGCAACTTTATTCTTGTAGACACGTGTTGGGCCTCCAAGCGCAGGGTTTTGTAGGATAGTAGCAATTTTCCTTCAAGTGGATGACCTAAGGTTTATCAATCCGTGGAAGGTGTAGGATCAAGATAGTCTCTCTCAAGCAACCCTGTAATCAAATACAAGAAATCTCTTGTGTCCCCAACACAACCAATACAATTGAAAATTGTATAGGTTCACTAGTTCGGCGAAGAGATGGCGATAAAAGTGTAGTATGGATAGTAGATATGAGTTTTTGTAGTGCGAATAATAAAAAATCAGCAAGGTAGTAAATGATAAAATGGAGCACAAACGGTATTGCAATAATGAAAAATGAGGCCTAGGGTGCATACTTTCACTAGTGCAATCTCTCAACAATACTAACATAGTTGGATCATATGATTATCCCTCAAAGTGCAATAAAGAATCACTCCCGAGTTCCTATTATAGGAGAACAAAAGATAGAAATTGTTTGTAGGGTACGAAACCACCTCAAAGCTATTCTTTCCGATCAATCTATCCTAGATTTTGTACTAAAATAATAGCAAGCTATTCTTTCCGGTCGATCTAATCAAGAGTTCGTACTAAAATAAAACCATATGATGCATATCAACCAACTCTAATGTCACCTAGATACCCCAATGTCATCGCGAGTACCCGTGAGTTAATTATACGATATGTATCAAACAATTTCAGATTCATAATACTCAATCCACACAAAGAACTACAAGGAGACCCCAAAGTTCCTATTAGAGAAAAGATAATAAAAACATGCATCAACCCCTATGATAGATTACCCCAAAGTCACCTCGGGAATCCGCAAGTTGAGTGCCATAACATATATCAAGTGAATCAAAATTATACCCCATTGTCACCATGGGTATTCATATGCAAGACATATATCATGTGTTCTCAGATCTGAACATTCAATCCGACAAGATAAAACTTCAAAGGGTAAAGACTCAATTCATCACAACACGTGTAG
This sequence comes from Triticum aestivum, assembly GCF_018294505.1. NCBI lineage: Eukaryota > Viridiplantae > Streptophyta > Magnoliopsida > Poales > Poaceae > Triticum > Triticum aestivum. The sequence goes on from NC_057801.1 coordinate 694,417,368, forward strand.
AGAGAGGAGAAACATCATATGATCCATCTACGTTAACAAAGCCCATGATACATCAAGATCGTGACATCTCAAGATCGCGCGCGCGAGATTAAACACATAGCTACTGGTACAAACCCTCAGCCCCGAGGATGGACTACTCCCTCCTCATCGTGGTGGCCGTCGGGATGATGAAGATGGCCATCGGAGATGATTCCCCCCTCCGACAGGATGCTGGAATAGGGTCCATATTGGTTTTTGGTGGCTACAGAGGCTTGCGGCAGCGGAACTTCCGATCTAGGGTCTCCCCGAGGATTTTTGGAATATTTGGAAATTTATAGGGCGAAGAAGGGGTACGGGAGGCCACCGAGGTGGGCACAACCCACTGGGGCGCGCCTGGGGGCCCAGGCGTGTCCTGGTGGGTTGTGCCCCCTCGGGGCACCCCCCCAGGTGCTGCTCTGGCCCATTGGTAGTCTTCTGGTCCATAAAAAATCCACAAAAAGTTTCGCGGTGTTTGGAGAACTTTCATTTCTGCACAAAAAACAACACCATCGTAGTTCTGCTGAAAACAGCATCAATCCGAGTTAGTTCCATGCAAATCATACCAAAACCATATTAAATTATTGTAAACATGGCATGAATACTTCGTAAATTATAGATACGTTGGAGACGTGTCACAGGTACACCCTCCTGAGCCAGCGGATCGTGGGGATGAAGTCCACGACAGCCTCGGCGCCGGCAGCGACATGGGCTCCTCCATCGGCCCTGTCCCACTTCGTCTTCATCACCTTGTGAGGTAAGATGACATGGATTGGTAACACGGAATTGGCATCATGCTACATTTGTACTAGTGCCTAAAGTAGCAAACACATTGGTCATACCTACCATGAGATCCATGCATGTAAACCTAGCATGCACATTTGTACTAAACCCTAAGCATGAACATCAAACACAACACATCACCAATATAGCTAGCATGCCGATGAACCCTAAGCATGAACATGAATAGCACACCAATCTAGACAACAGCAATATGGTTAGCATCATGAACAAATTGTTGCACATGAGCACTAATGGTGAACATCAAACACAATATATCATGGCCACGAACAGATTGTACATCATGAGCACTAATGGTGAACATCAACACAATCTACCATGGCCAAGAACAGATTGTACATCATGAGCACTAGGCACAATCCAATCTAGCATGCCTATGAACATTGTACTAGGCATGAACATAAATCAAAAAAGCTATCTACCATGGCCAAGAACACCTTCTACATCATGAGCACTATCACAATCCAATCTAGCATGCCTATGAACACTATACTAGGCATGCACATCAATAAAAAAACTATCTACCATGCCCAAGAACACCTTCTATATCATGAGCACTAGGCACAATACAATCTAGCATGCCTATGAACACTATACTAGGCATGCACATGAAACACAGAACAAGCAAGAACACTACCCTGCCTATGAACAGTACTGCACAAGAAGGAATTAATTCGATCAATTGGATTCAATTGGAATCAAATCAAATCGTATCAAGTCGACTCACATCTCACCGGAGCATGCTAATGACGAAAACCCTAACCTACAAATCTACGAGCAGAGGGATTGTTCTTACCTGAGTGGGTGGAGTTGGAGCGTACGCTGGCCGGGGAGAAAACCCTGTCGGGAAGAAGATGGTGGGCAAGGAGGAGGAGGAGTCGCCAACACCGACGGTCGTCGGCATTAGCCCGGTGCTGCTGCCCACGTGCCCGGTCGAGGAGGAGAAGGAGGTCGCCGTCTTCCATCGGCCTACGGCGATGCCCAGAGCAAACCCTTGGATGGGGGTAACTGTCGGTGTCAAAACCGGCGGATCTCGGGTAGGGGGTCCCGAACTGTGCGTCTAAGGCTAATGGTAACAGGAGACTGGGGACATGATGTTTACCCAGGTTCGGGCCCTCTCGATTGAGGTAATACCCTACTTCCTGCTTGATTGATCTTGATGATATGAGTATTACAAGAGTTGATCTACCACGAGATCAGAGAGGCTAAACCCTAGAAGCTAGCCTATGGTATGATTGTTGATGTGTCCTATGGACTAAACCCTCCGGTTTATATAGACACTGGAGGGGGCTAGGGTTACACAGAGTCGGTTACAGAGAAGGAGATCTACATCTGAATCTCCAAGCTTGCCTTCCATGCCAAGGAGAGTCCCATCCCGACCCGGGACGAAGTCTTCAATCTTGTATCTTCATAGTCCAACAGTCCGGCCAAAGTATATAGTCCGGCTGTCCGGATACCCCCTTATCCAGGACTCCCTCAGTAGCCCCTGAACCAGGCTTCAATGACGATGAGTCCGGCGCGTAGATTGTCTTCGGCATTGCGAGGCAGGTTCCATCTCCGAATACTCCAAGATAAATTCCAAACACAAGGACCGTGTCCGGCTCTTTACATACCTCCGTAGAGAGAACAATAATCCACGAATCTAATCTGCTGACAGCTCTTCGCAGTGTGACATCACGCCATGGTCCGGTCATTATTTGAACCGCTTTTCACATCCAGCTCACGCACACATTGCGAGGCGGTTTCTTTGGCACCTCTTGTCAAAGCAGAGATCGTGTCCCCTTATCGCGGGATCTCCATCAATACGGTATGGGTAACCCAACCAGCACCATCAATCGAGGCGCTTGGAAAATAAGTGATTTCAAGAGGCAAGTGGGGAGGCGCACATTCTGCACCGCCTTTATAAAGGGACAAGGATCTCCCGTTTTCGCCCACGCCTTCTTCCTCCTTTCCTCATCCGTTCTCGCACTCTCGAGCTCCAACGCCCAAGCTCTCACCTTCTCCGTAGGACCGCAGCATGTTCGGAGCGGGAGGCAAGTGGATGGCCTCCTCTGTCACATAGGAGGACATTACCAAGCTTCGGGAGGCCGGATACCTGGCCGAGAGCATCGCGCGCAGGCTTCCGGCAGAGGGATAGATTACCCCCACCCCAAAGTCTTGGGAGAGAGTAGTATTTCCCCCTAATTTCGTCTGCGGACTAGGATTTCCACTCCACCCATTTGTCCGCGGGCTCATGTATTACTACGGGCTAGATTTTCACGATCTAGACCTGAATTTTGTCCTCAACATCTCGGCGTTCATCATTGTGTGCGAGGCCTTCCTCCGCATCAAGCCCCATTTCGGTCTGTGGTTGCAAATCTTATGCGTGAAGCCGAAGATCGTGAGCGGCCAACAAGCGGAGTGCGGAGGCGCCATGGTGGGCAGAATGCCCAACGTTACATGGCTTGACGGCTCCTTCGTGGAGACCGTGAAAGGGTGGCAATCAGGGTGGTTCTACATCACCGAGCCGCGTGATGCCAACTGGGTGGCGGCCCCAAATTTAGATCCGGAATCCCCGTGTGGCTCACTTCTTGGGAAAAGAAGGGCCTGGCCTGGGGCGAACCCATGGAGCTGACCGGACTCGAGACCTGCATCAAAAGTATGAGGGACAAGAAGATCAAGCTTGTCAACCTGGTCCAGGTCATGCTCGTTCGCCGGATTCTCCCGTGTCAAAGACGGGCATTCGATATGTAGGAGTTCGATCCGGCCGAACACCAGATGCTGCTGGAACTCTTCGACACGACACACAAAGACGTCTGGAAGGTACTGTTCAAGGCCAGCGAAGCTCCTCCCCCTCTTTCCGAGGACCGTGGGCTCAGCGCAAAGAGCCTCGCTAGTCCGGTAAGTCCTCTGACTATTACAAGATGTTCCTTTCCCAGTACATTCGTGGGAGGATTTTTAAGTCACCATGCTGGCCCAACAGGATTGGGTGGAGATGGCGGAGCGGATTGATTGTCCGGCTCTGTTGCCTGAGGATCCACTAGACGCACTCCTAGCGGAGATGCTGATTCCGGCGCATTACAAGGTGCCGGAGAAAAAGGCCGAAAAGAAGGCCACAGGGATCCGGAAGGGTCTCCGGTGCGAGGCCACACCAGACGCCTAGCCAGAAGATGATGAGGCGCACTCCTCCCAAGAAGGGGAGGGGTAAAAGAGGAAGGCCGCCTCAACTGAGGGGGCCGAAGGGTCCAAGAAGGCGGCCACGGGGACCAGAAAAGGTCTCCAGCGCAGGGCCGTGATAGACTCATCATCCGAGGACGACGAGGAAGATTCGCCCCCCCCCCCCCGAAGACGGGGGGAAACATGAATAAATGCCCCCTACCCGTACTAGGGAGGAGAAGAAAAGGAAAGCCGCTTCGTTGGGGGAGGCCGGGATGCCGAAGAAGGGAAAGGCATCCCTTCCCGATTACTCCACTACCGTTGCTTATAGCAACGAGGAGTGGCTGCCCAGGGGCAAGCCCCGGGCGAGGTCATAAGTATCCGCACTCGGTAGTATTTTTTCGTGCGACTTTGACCTCATGGCTTGTAATAACGCGAACACGTATATGCAGCACGGCCGGGTCCAATCTCGGGGTGTCCTCTTCAGAGGAGTCTCTGGGCGAGTTGGAGATGAATTCACTCCCGACGGCCACCTCCCCACGACCTGCGGATGGCACCGAGGTGTTGTCCCGAAGGATACCAGAGCAGGAGGCAACAGTTCTGGAGACGCCCCAAGGTGAAATCCCAGACGCCGGGCGCATGGGGGGTAAGACCCCCACGGATTATGCTGACGGGAGCCACACCAAGTCTGGCTCCCAGCCGGTTACTGCGCCGGAGCCTCCAAAGGTTTCGGATTCCAGAAGGCAGCCCCTCGCGAAGGAGAGTGAGCCGGCCGTGCCGATGACCTCCGCCTAGCCGGAGTCATCGGATAATTTGTTGGAAGTGCTTCGAGGCACCTCCATCGATGATGAGCATCGTACTCTTATGAGTACGGTGATTGAGAAGGTTCGGTTCGCCAAGAGCGGATTGACCGAAGCCTGCACCAGCCTACTAATAGGCTTTGAGGTAAGTAATGAAAAAGTGTGAGGAAATATCACCCGATAGACAGTAGCCCCTGAAACTCTGATTGGTGTTCAGGAGGAAAAGCCAAACAGAGGGTCAACTAAAAAACCACAGGAAGCTAATAGTACTTGTCTATGTGAACAAACAGGCATTGCTGCTGACCGCCGCTGCGCGCACAGCTGAGGGTGCCGGACTCAAGCGCAACATGGGGTAGGCCGAAGAAGAGCTCGGCCTCGTGAAGAAGCAGCTCGAGGAGAACAAAGGTAAGTGAAACCCCATCCGTGTGTATATAGAGGAGAAAAAAGTGATGATGCTAACAAAAAGCATCATGGTTTTTGATAGGAACCGTGACCAAAGTGGCGGCCCTGAAGAAAGCGCTATTCACAGCCAAAGCCAAGGCGGCTACGGAGCGCACCGAGCACGATAAGCAAGATGCTCGGGTGGGAGAGGTACAATAAGAGCTCCAGGAGCTCGGCAAGAAGTTCGAGTCCTTGGAGCATGACTTCAAGACGCAAGAGTCTGAGCTTGCAAAGGCCCTCCAGAGCGTGACAGATGCCAAGGCCGAAGCCCATAAGGCACTCCAGGAGATCCAAGTTGCCAAGAAGATAGCGGAGGGTAAGGCATTCTTTATGCAAAGCAAGCATGTGGAGGAGTCATTTCTTTTACTTACACGAATTCGGAGCTCTCTAGGGGCATTCGCAGATCTGCCACGCAGCATTTCGGATGCCGCGGAGTTCTATCATGCTGAAGAGGGGAGCTCAACGGAGAAGTTGTTCTGGTCCCAATACATTAGAACCAAACACCCGATGCCTCTAAGTGACCAACTGAAGCAATTGGTCGAACTCCACAATGCGGCCGAACTGGCCATGAAGGACCTCATAGTCCGGATGTGGCCTGGTGAGCCCCTGCCCGGCAGCTACTTTGGCCTGATAAAGCGGATGGTGAATGCCTGTCCACGGCTAGAAGTTATCAAGCAGTCCGTCTATATTGAGGGTGCCCGACGGGCCTTTGCCCGCGCGAAGATGCATTGGGCCAAACTGGATGCTGAGAAGCTCGTGAAGGACGGACCCCCGAAGGATAAGGAGCATCGCTACCCCGAAAAATATTATGATGGCGTTATGAAAGGCGCTCAGCTTGTGGCAAATGAATGTCCCAAGAACATAATCTTTGAGTGAATGTACTCATGTCGTCTTTGTAATATGAGAACAAGTTTGTTTGCGCTATATAATGCTTTGTTCGATTTAAAATATTACCTTCTCTGCGGCCGTTTATCAAAATCTGAAAGTAGGCCAGTCGTCGGCTTCCACCCCCTTGTAACTAGTACTGGGGTGTTTCTGGAAAACACAAACACTCTTTATCCAAATTCTTGGTCCTTTAAGGAGGTGTTTAGCGCAGCGAACAAGGCAATCAGACTATTCGGCTTTATAACTCTCACTTGGCCATAGAAGTCTGTAATTTTAAATTTCGGCGAAGCCCCTAGTATTCGGAAGGCCGAACTGCGGCGCTATACACGCTTAAATCGGGCAAGGCCGATTCTTCGCCTTAAGCAGAAAAAATCTTTAAGGATTTAGTACCTCGCGAACAGCGACCAGCTCTCGCCGCATCATGACGGTCAGTTTTCGGCTTTCTCTACTGAGGTGCTCGTCCGGAAGAACCGGGACACAATCGCAGTAGTTATCCCTGCGCTACCTTAGCCGATGTAATGGAACGTAAGGTACCAAAACAAGGGAGCCGGGCTAACCCAACTATTGATCCAAGACATGATTCGGAGCTGATGCATATAATGCTATAAGTTCGGGGTGCCGCACTGTCGAAAGTGTTCGGACTTTTATTGCCATAGTATGGGGCTCAATAGAAAGCCCCTGGCGCACGGATCGTACCAAAGTGTTCGGATCCTACATTAAATAAGTATTCAAGGGAAAATATGAATATAGTAATAAGAAGCTGACGCTGTATACTATTTACCATTGTTATTTGGATAATACGGCAAGGCGTATGTGTACAATTAATGCATTAAGCAGAGAAAATTAGGACTATTTGACATGTCCTATCCAAGGGCAGGCTGCATGCGGGCATGTAAAAACAGGTATAACAATCATTGAAAGAGACCACGTGGGTATTCCCTCGTGTGCAAGGCCTCTGGCCTCCTTGGTGTTCCCCTCGGTGATGAGTCCGATAGTCCGGTTCTCTGAAGGCGCTTCTTGAAAGTGGGGTCTTGAAAAGAAAGGAAGTTGAAGGATGTACGGGCCTTGTGGGGGCTGAACCGCAATGTGAGCTGCGTCGTCAACTTGCCTCCGCATATGCCCATGGTATTTTGAGTGCGTAGTTGTGTACGCGTGGCACAAATGCATCCTCAGTGGGGCTATTGCGGAGGCCGAATTGCTAATCGAGCTCTTGGCGCGCCTGACCATCCAGCTGCGGGGTGCTTTGGACTCGCTTGACGGTGCTATGGGTTGTTTTTGCCGAATAGGCTGTCTGCCGAAAAATGTTGCTTTGTACTTCGGCCGAAAGGGTCGCAGTATGTTCTTCCGTATGGAGGGAGCGATCTATGTTTCCGTTGACTGTTATAACACCGCGGGGTCCTGGCATTTTGAGCTTGAGGTATCCATAGTGCGGTACCGCATAACGCAGTTCGTCCCAGTAGTGTGTGATAGCCACTATGGAAAGGGACGATGCCGAAGATTAACTCCTCGCTTCGGAAATTATCCGGAGATCCGAAGACCACTTCCAGTGTTATTGAGCCCGTGCACCGGGCCTCTACCACTAGAATTACACCTTTAAAGGTGGTTTTGGTTGGCTTGGTCCGTGAGGGATCTATGCCCATTTTGCGCACTGTGTCCTGATAGAGCAGGTTCAGGCTACTACCACCGTTCATGAGGACTCGCGTGAGATGGAATCCGTCAATGATTGGGTCAAGGACCAATGCGGCCGAGCCGCCATGACGGATGCTGGTGGGATGGTCCCTACGATCAAAGGTGATCGGGCAGGATGACCATGGGTTGAACTTTGGGGCGACGGGCTCCATCGCATAGACGTCCCTAACTGCCCGCTTTCGCTCCCGTTTGGGGATGTGAGTGGCGTAGATCATGTTTACCATTTTCACCTGGGGGGAATTCCTTCTGTCCCCCAGTGTTCGGACGCCGGGGCTCCTCGTCATCATCGCTGTGCAGCCCCTTGTCCTTGTTCTCGACATTTATATTGTCGGCCTGTTTGAACACCCAGCAATCTCTGTTAGTGTGATTGGATAGTTTATCAGGGGTGCCGTGAATCTGGCACGAGCGGTCGAGTATGCGGTCTAGACTGGACGATCCCGGATTGTTTCTTTTAAACGGCTTCTTCCGCTGACCGGATTTGGAGTTGCTGAATCCGGCATTGACTGCCGTATCTTTGACATTGTCGCCATTGTTCCGACGCTTATGTCTATTGCGCTGTGGCTTTCCGGTACTGTCGCGGATATCTGAAGTGCCAGAGTTTCCTGGCGCGGTGTTACTGCAAGCCAGCCAGCTGTCCTCACCCATGCAAAAGCGGGTCATTAGTGTCGTGAGGGCCGCCATGGACTTCGGTTTTTCTTGGCCGAGGTGTCGGGCAAGCTACTCGTCGTGGATATTATGCTTAAAGGCCGACAGGGCCTCGGTGTCCGGACAGTCGACAATTTGGTTCTTTTTAGTTAGGAACCGAGTCCAGAATTTCCTGGCTGACTCTTCGGGCTGTCGGGTAATGTTACTTAAGTCATCAGCATCCGGTGGTCGCACGTAGGTGCCCTGGAAGTTATCCAGGAAGGCGTCCTCAAGATTTTCCCAACTGCCAATTGAGTTTGCTAGCAGGCTATTCAGCCAATGTCTGGCTGGCCCTTTAAGCTTGAGTGGGAGATACTTGATGGCATGTAGGTCATCACCGTGAGCCATATGAATGTGGAGAAGGAAATCACCGATCCACACCGCGGGGTCTGTTGTGCCATCGTATGACTCGATGTTGACAGGATTAAACCCTTCTCGAAATTCATGTTCCATTACTTCATCAGTGAAGCAAAGGGGGTGTGCAGCGCCTCTATGCCAGGCTATGTCACGATGCAGTCCGGCTAGGTCTGGTCAGTTATGTTCGGCCCGGCCGGATTTATTATTAGTGTATCCAGCATGATGATCATCGTCATGTGTTGTGGCGCGCCCTTGTGATCCGTAGATTGATCTTGGTTGTCCTGCGTTGTTTTCCAATGTGTCTCGCAGGTCCTACGTGTTGCCCCGGGCCGTAGTGAACCGGCGTGGGGGTGCGGGCTGGTATGTCGTTTTATCCCGGCCACGAGGTGGCCGGTCAGCCTCATCTTATGCTAGAAGTTCAAGCTCTTCGGCCTCTTCTTCTAGCGATTTGTGCTTTGGGTATCCCCTGATGGGGGGCTCGAGTCCGTATTCCTCGGCCGCTAGGACCTCGGTTCATCTGTCCGCGAGCAGATCTTGATCAGCTTGGAGCTGTTGTTGCTTCTTTTTCAGGCTTCTTGAAGTGGCTATAAGCCGGCACTTGAAGCGCTCCTGCTCTATGGGATCCTCCGGTACGCCGAATTCGTCGTAGCTGAGGCTCACCTCGTCTTCGGAGGGAGGCATATAATTATTATCCTCCAAGTATCCGTCTGTCGCCTGTTCATCTGGGCTGACCTGCCCGTGTTCCTGTTCGGCTTGCTCGAAGGTGGGCTGATCAGGATTGTATTCCTCTTCGGCGCCATCTAGATTTTATTCTCCAGTGCCGGTGTTACCGTGGCGGGGCTTGGAGAGGCGCCGATGACGCTCATGCTTTGATTTCTTCCCTGAGGGGTTATCTCCTGTTGCCTCATCGCCATTGTTTTCTTTAGGAGTATCAACCATATATATATCATATGAAGAGGTGGCAGTCCGGCGCCCTGTGGGCGGTGGTTCCTGTTCTTCTCCCGCATTGTCGTCTATGCCGTCGATGTCTTCGGAGTCGAAGTTAAGCACGTCGGTCAAATCATCGACCGTGGCTATGAAGTGGGTGGTGGGTGGGTGACGAATTTCTTTGTTGCCTGCTTCCCACTCGAGCCGAACATAGTCCGGCCAGGAATCTCCTGACAGAGAGAGAGAGACCTTAATGAATTTAGCACATCGCCAAAGGGCGAGTGCTGAAAGATATCTGCGGTAGTGAACTCCATGATTGGGGCCCAATCAGATTCGATGGGCATGGGTGCACGCGGTCCGGAATCCACGACCGAAGACAAGTCCGGGGGTCCGGAGACACAGATCTCCTTAGGAGTGGAGTCCGTGTTCGGCTCCAATGCCGATGAGTGTGCGGCCTCCGGGGCGGGGTCCATCCACCCGTCCTCGGAAGGCACGACCTGCTCCGGAACGAAGTCCGGAGCCGTAGTAGGCGCGATGTTCCGAATACTGTCCGACGGCAGATCTAGGTCATGCACGTCGTGATCGTTCGGCGCTCCTGACATGGGCCCGAATCCGTCGAAGATCAAGTCTCCGTGGACGTCGGCAGTGTAGTTTAGGTTTCGAAACCTAACCTGATGGCCCGGGGCGTAGCTATCGACCTGCTCCAGATGGCCAAGCGAGTTGGCCCACAGTGCGAAGCCACCAAACACGAAGATCTGTCCGGGGAGAAAACTCTCACCTAGAACGGCATTGTTGAAGGTTGGAGAAGCCAGCGAGCCTTACAGCGATGACACAGAGGAACTCTCAATGAAAGCACCAATGTCGTTGTCAAAACCAGCGCATCTCGGGTAGGGCGTCCCGAACTTTGTGTCTAAGGCTAATGGTAACAGGAGACTGGGGACACGATGTTTACCCAGGTTCATGCCCTCTCGATGGAGGTAATACCCTATTTCCTGCTTGATTGATCTTGATGATATGATTATTACAAGAGTTGATCTACCACGAGATCAGAGAGGCTAAACCCTGGAAGCTAGCCTATGGTATGATTGTTGATGTGTCCTACGGACTAAACCCTCCGATTTATATAGACATCGGAGGGGGCTAGGGTTACACAGAGTCGGTTACAGAGAAGGAGATCTACATCTGAATCGCCAAGCTTGCCTTCCACGCCAAGGAGAGTCCCATCCGGACACGGGACGAAGTCTTCAATCTTGTATCTTCATAGTCCAACAGTCCGGCCAAAGTATATAGTTCGGCTGTCTGGATACCCCCTTATCCAGGACTCCCTCAGTAACCCCCCAAGCACAGGGGTTCCATGCAGTGTCGCGTTGCCGACCCCCACTGGCGGTGCCGCCAAACCCAGTACCTCGAGGTCCGGTAACGGCGGCGGTGGCGGAGCGGCCGGCACCGGATTGACCGGACAAGGAAACCTGGTGCAGATAGGGGAGGGCATGTGCAGAGCCCGCATCAGATCGACCCCGGTGTTCACCAAGCCGGTAACCCGCCGCTCGTGGATGCGGTTGTTGTCGGCACTAGTGCGGGTCCGCGGACGGCTCGGCGGAGGGCGACTCATCGAAGGAGAGGAGAGGAAAAGGCTGTCAGTGAGAGGAGAGTGAGGGGGAGTGGTGCGAAAGGAGTGGGCGGTGACAGGAGAGGAAGGGGGAGTTATGAGACGTCTTCTCTCGTCTCCCGTGCTTCTGGAGGCGTGCAACAAGGAGCCACGCGTGGCCGCGCTCAGCCTGGCTGTGGAAAAAACTGCCGATTCAGCAGTAGCTCATGGGCCTGGCTAGGGACTGCTTTAAATTCCGTGCGGGTCGGGACGTGGGTGCAGCCCAGGTAACCAAACAGCTAGTTTTTGTACCGCATAGGTCTGGTTGGCCCATATACGAGCAATCAAACTGCCCATTGTTGAGAAGTGCAGCACTGCATGCAGCAGCAGTTGCACGCGCGGCATCAACGTGCGAGGACCATCGCGATTCGCACCAAGCTGGCATGCTTCCTAGAGTATAGTCGTGTGGCGGACGCTGTTTTGCAATGTACTCCCTCTGTTTCTTTTTAGTTTACATATAAGATTTGTTCAGAGTCAAACTTTTTAAAATTTGACTAGCTTTGTAGGAAAAGATATCAACATCCACACTATGAAATCAATAATATTATATGCATGATGAAATTCATTTTCATAACATGTAACTTTAGTATTGTAGATGTTAATATTATTTTCTATAAAGTTAGTCAAACTTTGCAAAGTTTGACTTTATCCAAATCTTATATGCGGACTAAAAAGAAATAGGAGGGAGTATATGTGTATTTAGGAAGGGACTGGGCTGACAGTATTTACTGACACACTGGTCTGCGCAGCACGGCCATGGTACGTGCGGAGCACAACCATCATTAGAGCAACTCTAGCAGACCCCGCATCCGGCCAGCCTGCAAAACTCGTTTGTAGTTCGGGGGGAAACCGCTTTTGCAGGCTGGCTCGGATGACCTCAGATGCAAACCAACCAATCGGACCCGTATAAAAGTACATTCACGGAATATACTTTTTTATGGGTCGGCTTTTGCGGGGTCTGTTCGGACTCCGCCGCGTCGACCCGAAAACAGAAAACACTCAATTCTCGCATTTGACATAAGTTCCCACAAATATGTTCAAATTCAAACAAACATAACACACTTTTACGCTCAAATAAAGGACAAGTTCAGTACGACAAACGCAAAAGAGGGACTTGCAAAAGTTACGGCCATGTTAGGAATCAGTTGGTCGATCTTCACTCCGCTCCATGAGTCCATCTTGAAGCTCATCGGCACCACCGAATCCACCTCCTGCGCTTGTCCCAACTCCCGCACCGAAATCATCAACATTGCCACCATATGGAGCAGAGAAAACATCTCCGGAACTGTAACACGGACCGGCCGATGCGACCATTCTCCTCTTCAAGATTTCTCTCCTTGCCATATCATGCCATGTTTTGGTGAGGTCGTCCATGTCATCGCAGTTCATTGACATGATCTTGTTCTCTTCGGTGAGCAACAAGGACATGGATTTGTTTTCGGCGACGCATGCTCTTCTCTCCTTAATGGCAGCTTCGCGGAGCCCCTCTTCCTTGAGCAATTGCCATTTTTCTTGCTTCTCTTTTGGCTTCTTCTCGGCTAACTCTTTCTTGATCTCCAATGACTTTAACAACATCAACTCGTTTGATTGCATCATGGCATCAATCTTCTCCCTCAAGCTCGATGCTTCTTGCTCTCTCTTCATATTCTCTAGTCTTCTTGTCGCCATCGGGCTTGTTCAGATTTCTTGGGCCATCATCATCCTCATCTTCATCCATGTTTATAAGCGAGCCTCTCTTCGGTGGAGATTCTTTGTCGATCAACTTCCACTTCTCGCACTTTTGGAGAAACTCCCAACAATGCTCTAGTTTGAAGAATTTGCCTTCCGAAGCTTCCATGTCTTTGTATCTATGTTGGGTAATATTGTCCTACACAATGTGAACAAAGTGATGCAATCAATTCTCTTGATGCAAATATGATTATGCACAACTTGAACAAAGGAAAAACAAACTCACATAGTCGGATTCCACGGTACCACTTGGAGGTGCATTGCGTAGTTGCTCCAAGCAAGCTGCCCAACGGCTGCACATAGGCTTGATGTTCTCCCAACAGCCTTGAAGCGACCGAAATGTGCATGGAGTCCTATTGGGATACTTGCCATAATGCGGAAGTACTGATCTTTGATCCTTTGCCAATATCTCTTGGCGGTTTGAGAAGTACTCGTGCATGCATCAAGAGACACCGCACTCCATGCTTGGATCAAAGCTTGATCGTGTAGTTCTTCGATCTTTGGCTTTTCCCAGATTTTGATTGCGATTGCTCAAACGCTTCTGCTTCGATCTCCGCCAATTCGTCCTCACAACCATGATCATCCACGCTGCCCTCCGTTTCATTGTACTCGAATGCGAATGGGGCTTGATCAATGTCAACGTCATTGGTGTCCAACAAGTTCATGAACTCGACAGTTCCATTGTTTGAACCACCGCTATATTGAACGATAACAAGTCACGAGCTAGCAAAAAATGGCGAAAACGGAAGGAAAGCACCATGATCGAAGATGCATACCTTCCGGCCATTTCATCGAACACCTCGCTTGCGGGGGGAGCAGCGCCGTTGGACGGCATCGGCGGGGCACCTCTTTCCGGGATGGAGTTCAAGGATGAAGGAGGCGCCTTGTTTGTAGTTGGATTCCTCTTCCTCTTATCGGTCGCGGCCTTGGTCACCTTCTCCGCCGCCGGCCAAGTTCGTGCAGTAGCGTTGGCGCCAGGAGCGCGAGCCTTGGTGGCGGGGGCTGCCGGATTCCCGCCTTGCACGACCATGTTGCCCTGCCGCTTGCGGGCAGGCGCGGCGGTAACTTGAGTGACGGCGGGGCCAACATGGCGGGCGACGATATTCGCCCGAGGGGAAGGGGCATGCGTGACCTTGACGGTGACGGGGGGCAGCTGGGAGTCGTCCATGGCGGCGAGGGACAGCCGCGGAGGATGCACTGGAGCGTGCGACGGTGGGGCAACGGTGGCGGAGGGTGGGGCAGCGGGAAAGGGCGCGCGGAAATGTCCCGCCCGCCAAATCTCGCTGTGGATAGGGGCTGAGCTCGGGTCAGACTCCCAGCCCATGAAACTAGAG
>NC_057801.1:694432031-694444564 GCF_018294505.1 Triticum aestivum
GGGGTCTGATCGGGCAGGTTTTCCCGCCCCGACCCGCACTTTGGTGGTTATTTTGCGAACCGGGGCGGGATGCAGGGTCTGTTAGAGTTGCTCTTAGTGCCATTCCCATGTCTAGTGGTTAATAAATTTCACCACAAAAGAAAAAATTCACTGCCACAAAGCGATTCTTTTGCTGATAATGACACCACGATTTGGAATGGAGAAGGCTAGTAGTTCGCATATAGTAATTCAATTATTGGATGAAAAACTTCACCCGTAACACTCCCATCCAGTCTGGTAAGCTCAAACTACCAAGGAAATACAAACGTAATTCACACAAAACAAATGGCTTTTATTAATGAACCAGAACATAAGTCTTTTGAATTCCAATCAAAAGCGAATAGACCAGTGCAAATACAGGCCTTCGAGATCAAATAAATAGGGATACAAAGACACGAGATAGATGACTAAAACCAGAGATACAGAACCACAGAACCGGGTTGAAGCAACTTGTTTTCTTGCGCCCAGTGACACCACCGTTGCAGGTAGCCGCGGCACCTAGCGAGCTGCCGGGACCGTTGTGGCTCAGCGCCGGCACACCGATGGCCAAGCGCTGCCCCAAAGCTCAATGTCGTGCAGGACGCCCCCGATGACTCCACATATGGCGCCAGTGTGCCCCCCAACACCCATGCTTCGGGGACCGGCGGATCGATGGTGCACCCCGCGCGTGCACCCCGACCACATATGGATCGCTCCTCGTGCTGGCCAATCTACAAAAATTGGTCCACAAAAGGCGAAGGGACCATGGATGAAGGGAGATATCACATACCAGCGCGGTCAACCGGCAAGAACAAAGCCGCAGAGTTTTACTAACCTATTGCCCAATGCCGGCATCGTCGCCCCAGGAATCACCATGAGTAGATTCAGATGGAACTCGAGTGCCTCCCTTTTCGGTTCTTGGTATGTCAAGTGTGAGAGGTGGGTCGCAGGAACACGCAACCAAGCTTGTGTGGTCCAAGACACTCTACCCAAAAAGGTGAGCGAGGTCCCATGTGGTAAAAATGTCACCGCGCCCTGCACGACTGGTCCTCTCACTACAAAAAAATACACTTCCATGATGATACGTGTTTGTCACAGTAGGTCGTGTTTTTTTGTCATGCATGTACATCCATGACGATTTTAAGACAGAATCAAGATAGTCATATCTGTGTTGTCGTAGAAGTGTTCCATGACATTACCAAAATTATCATCACAGAAGTGTCCACTTCCATGAAGATAAATCATGCGTCACAGAAGTGCTTTCGTCAAGGGTGACCGACACGTGGCATCCACCATAACGGAACGCCGTTAAGCTATCGGGCCCGATTTTGGATCCGATAACCCGTTAACAGCCGGGACCAATGGGAAATTTCCACGTAAAATTCTGATTGGCTAGAGGGAACACCTGTCAGCTCGTCAGTGGGCCAGATGTAACCCATCCATTGGAGGAGACATGCCTATGATACGTCGACATGTGGTTGGGCCCAACAGAGCTCCATATAGGTAAAAGGCTGGCCCAGTCAAAGGTCCGTAGTACTTACTCAGGTACTAGTGGGCCAGCCCAATAACAGCCTGCTTAATAAAGGCCCATTTAAGGCCCGAAGCCAGATCTGGCCCGTTAATTGTTCACCGAATGTTTGGGCCCAATTACAGTCCAGTGACTTGCGGCCTGTTAGAGGCCCGATGTAGACATGGGCCCATTTCAGCCCGGTGTGACTTTCGGCCTGGGAATGGCCTATGCTGCCCATGGGCCATATATGGCCCGACGGAACATCGGGCCCACTAACGGCCCGTGATAAAGGTGGCAACAGTTAAGCCCAACGTGACTTTGGGCCTGTTAAAGGCATGTCGCATAATTTGGCCCGTTGATGCCTGTATTAAGCTTTCGGCCTCTTAAAGGCCCATGCTATCAGTGGGCCAACTAAGGCCCGAGATATGTTTCGGCCTGGTAATGGCCCGTCATATAACTGGGCCCAAAAAGGCCCGGTCTACATTTCAGCCTACCGAAGGCCCATCGACGACTAGTGAAAATTGAGGCCCAACATGCATTTTGGCCTGCTAAAGGCCCATGGATTCATCTAGGCCGTAACAGGCCAGCACAATATTCAGCCTGTTAATGGCCCAATGCTACCTGGGCCAAACTAAGCGCTGGGTCCACAAAAGGCCCAACTAAAATTTAGGCCGGTGTAAGTTGTGGGCCTGGCACAAAGTGTGAAGGCCCCAATCATTCGAGCCCAAGAAAGATGCAGGCCGGCCCAATTGTGGCCCGCTAAAAACCAGGCCCATTAGAGGCAAATGTTTTGGCCCGATCGACTACATCTGATTTTTTTCAGATAGCGAATGATGGGAGTAACTAGTAGGAATTAAGAACAAACCTACTCATACAATAAAGAAATTATGGCATAGTAACTAAGAATAAACCTACACTATACAATGAAGGATTTATGGTATATTACATCCACTGGGCATCGAAGTTCGCCACCAGTGATCATAAAGCGCAACGAAGAAGCAGATTACAAAAATTGGGCACCATTGCAGCGTAACGAAATACTAATGCTGAACTGAGACCACTTCCAAGACAGTTCAAGAAAGGTTAGCCTTGCAGGCGAACTGCTGCGCAAGCTGCTGAGCAAGGCTGTGAGACCGGCCTAGCATGTCGGTCATAGCTTCCAGGTGTAGCTGTTTAGCGATGAGGTTCTCATTGGTGTTCTCCGAAATCTTTCTTAGAGATAGGACTTCAAGTCGAAGTTGAGTTGCAGAATGCCTTTCTACTAGAACTTGCGATTGAAGAAGTCAAACTGATTCAGGCAACGAATTCTGTGAGCTTGTCTAACTGCTAGTCTCAAGTAACTTGAACACTGCATCAAGACAAGACTTTGGGGTTGTCTCGCTATCTTCAAGAGTTTTGCCTTCTTTGATCCAATACATGTTGGGTTTGTCTCACAGCCTTCAGCAGACTTGTGCATGCCATCAGGCATATCACCCTGAAACGAAGCAGAGAGATGATAGGTTTTGCATGTGTATAAACAAAGATGATAATTGTGCTGTCAAGTCCATCCAATTTCAAATTAGAAAATAAAGAGTAAGTTCAAAATATCAATAGCATAATTTGGCATTGTTCATAATGCGGGGAGCTTCACCACACTACTGGATTACATGTCAACATAACAAGCATAGATGAAGGGCAAATAAAATCATTGTATCTATTTTGGTTAATGTGCATGGCATGTTGTTCATATAATCAGCCACATCAGTAAGATAAAATAGGATATGACAAGGTGCAAACGTGGGCTACTTGACCACACACTGGATTATAGATCCACAAAAACAAGCATACATATAGGGAGTATTGAGTAATGTGCATGGTATGAATAAGGAATTTGGTTTTACAGGTAAAACTTAGAACTTATGGTTCTTGCAAACATGCATTTTGGTAGAAACAGCAAACTAAACAGCGGTCAACGATAGGGAGTATGAGCAAATTAAACATCAATTGAGGATAAAGGCTTTATAAGGACTAAATTACATTAAAAATTAACACCAGCTTTATAATGCCCTTCTCCATGTCAAGGGAAGGATAACTCAAGAATTTCAGCACAAAATCTTCTTCATAAGCATTGCATGTACTCTACATTTTGTAGAGAGTAATTATAGATATGATAATACTGGAAGGGATAGAGGATAATGAAGATAAGATGCAGATTGATGCTACATAATCAACTACAAATCCCTGGAAGTACAAGCGTTACAGGATAAAATGTACTGACAAGAGCAATGGGCTACACTTCTGCACTGGCATTGTCTATGTATTCTACTTGTTGGTAAGATTAAATATAGATCTGATCTTTTTTATTAAATGGTGGGCAAGGGAGATAAGATGCAGAATGCTACACAATGAACCAATCCCTCTTCCCATAATACAAGAGTGTTTTGAACACTGGTGTACTGTACAAAATGTCCTTATATTATGGGACGGAGGGAGTAGCTGTTAATGTAAGTACAGTGATAGACGACGTTCAGTCCTTACAAGAGGACTGCAGAGCTAAACCTCTTCAAAAGCATTGGGTTGATTCTAAATTTATGTAAGAGTCCATATGGATCTTATAATGTCCACCAAATGGATGATAACGAGGCTAACATGTGCAGTGATGCTACATAATCAAACAACTATGAAAGTAAGTATGGTCATACAGGGCAAGAGGTACTCACAAGAGCAATGCAGTGTGCAGTATAGTTGCGAGATTCTGTGGTCCCTTGAGAATGAATGTTCTTCTGCTAACAGTTTTTGTACAAGTGAGACGTTAAGGCAAATGTAGAAATGTAGTTCAAATTGTGATGTGATATCATAGATAGTACCTTACGCTGCAGCCGAGACCAATGTGTAACAAGATTATTCCAGTCACCGTCGGATAAATGTAGCACCAGAGACTTTACAGATATTTCATTTAGAGGCTTGCCATTGAAGTGCGCTTGCCTCAGGTAGGAACGATACTTCATCACAGAGTGCTTGAAAAGCGCAACCAACCCTTGCTCGTCTTCACAATCCGGTTTGCTCCTCGCCTATTTAAAAGAATGAAATCTTGTGTCTTCTGTCAGCAGAAACATATGCAGTAATCACCATGAATAACATTAGTACATTACTTACGCGTAAGTTGCGGAGGAAGACTAGAAATTGTTCTGTGTCTGCGGTATAATCTTTCCATGAAGGAAAGATGCGCACAAATTTCCTGACAACAATATAAGCTTCATCTTCTAAACTGGGAAGAAATGGAACATGGGTCCTATTTGCTGCAATTGGGGCTCTCTCTGGTTCGAAAAGGGATTTGGCAATTGGATTTAGTGTACTCTTTGCTGGAATGGGGGTTTTGCATCATAGAGCTGGTGCTATGTCAACTGGCATAATCATATTGTTTTCTGCAGTTGGGGTCTGCTAAGTTGGGGCATCAGTGTAGTAGGGCTAGAGTCTGCTAGAGTTGGGGTGTTTTGTGGGCCAGGTGATATTGCAACTACACCTAATGGTCTATTTGATTTATTAGGTGCCACTACCTTTTCCAAATACTTTGCTTGTGCTCCTCCACGGTCAGCAATCGCCCTCTTCCTTTTGAACGTCTGATACACAAGAACAACATTTGAATGGATAAATATGGTATGATGACAGATGGAATATGTACTGAAAATGGATAGGCAGGCCGTATTCACATACACGATGTGTAAACTAAGCTAATGGAAGTTCAACAAAGTAAAAGCAATGCAAAGCATCAGTTGCAAGATATGTGTGACCAATATAACCTTGGAAAATTAGAGCAAGCACCTTGATGGGTGAATAAGATAGGGCATCTTCCTCTGACTCCTCCACTAGGGAGCTACATTGACTTAGGTCTCCCTCTAGCTCAGAATTACTGTTAGTATCATATTCTGAGCATGAATCTGTAGGTGGAGAGCGTTTGCATTGCATTGCATCTAGACTTGATATCAATCCCTTAATGCCAAGTTTGATAGCCATGGCATTGTTCTGCTTTATTCTTTTCATGCGCGCAAGCTCATAATCATTATGATGCTGTTCAGAATCTAAGATTCATGAAAACATAAAAAGTAGTCAGATTATCTATGGAATGCATTGCGGATTCAACTCGAAGAGTGTCTCCCTATAAACCCATGCATATGCAAAGTTCACCCCCCCAACCGTGCTGACCAGACCACACACAGAAATTCAAACCCCTTATGTCTCTATAACAGGCAGACACACATTTCAAAACTGAAGTAGGAACATTAGAATCATATGAAATTCATGTTTGAACAAATAAACTAAGGAATTATGAGTGGCATGATGTTTAGCTTCAAGGGTGGAGTGTTGGTAGTGCGACACAACGCAAGTAGGCAGATTGTATTCCATGTAAAAGATCGAAGCCTATGTAAAAGTTGTAAATGACACTTTCTTTCTATACAATGCAGTGTTTGTTGCCCACACATGATGGAAGATATCACATAGAGAAATACTATCCACTCATGTCTACGGTTCTAGTATTTAGAAACAGGGTGGTCCACCCTAAAAGAATATTGACAACAAATATGACAAGGCAAGCATAGATGTAGTGAATCAATCATTTACTTGTGAGTACACACCCGAGTGGCGAACATGCATTTTCGAAACTAATTTAGGAACATTTAGCTGACCAATTAGACGACTTTGTTTTAATAATATCAGATTCGTATTTGAACAACTAATTTAGCTTGATGGGTCGAGCAGTGCTATTATGACACGAATCACATATTCTGATTGTATAGTGATCATAAAAGGGGGAAACTCTAAGCATATTTTTTTAGCAAAAGAGGGTTTCCCCTCCGATTTATTTAAAGAAACCACCACGGAACCAACATGATCAATCAAACCCTAAGCATGATCAATTAAACCGTATTATGACTGTGCCATGGCAGATTTAAAGCTGCAAACCAGAGAAATGATATTTAGCATCCATTGTTTGCTTCGAACTAAGAACTAAATTCTAAGAGCTGGAAAGAAAGTAGAGTAACCAAGTTAAGATCTATTTTCTGGTTGAGATCAAAAAGTTGAGGAGATATGAAGTACCACCTCTCTTGCGGCGCCGTGTAGGCATCGGGGGTGCGATGGCTGTCGGTGGCGTTGAAGCATATCTGCGACGGTAGACGGGTGCATCGGGGGATAAGTCCCGTTGTGGTGGAAGATAAGGTCGTGTGAGCGACCCTGGCAAAGAGGACGATGGCGCCGATGAAGCGAGAGGACACGGTGCAAGGCTCTTGGTCCGTTGCCGTGGATGAGAAACGTCCATCTCTATCAGTGGACGACGCGGTCTTGGTAGGCGCTCCGGCATGGTGGAGGACGGTGGTGATGGATGTGGTGGAGGACGGTGGTGATGGATGGGGTGGAGGACGGCGGCGATGGATGGGGTGGCGAACGGAGGCTGGTGTGGGGATTGTGTTCTAGCATGGATGGTGTATGAATGGGATAATGCAGGGAGAGGTACAGGGAACCATGTTTTTTGGGACGCGCCTGTCTGAAATATGGGAAAGTTATGAACTTAGCCCCTGTTTAAAATTTGGACGTCTCGTCGGTTGGGGATAGGACGGTAATGTCGCATCTCGCCAATATTTTCCCAAAGCGATTTCAGGTGAGGAGAGGGTGGTTGGCGCCCATGGTTGGCGCCCATGGTGTATGAACAGGGTTGACAGGTAGGGTGGTTGTGTCACGTCTGAATGAAGTTACAAACCTGCCCCTATTGAAAATATTTGCCTACATCGATTTCGGCCGAGTCGAGTTTGTTTTGCCGCCCACCGTGTATGAATGGGGAAATAGAAGGAGAAGCAGAGGTCTTTCGGACGAGCTTGAATCAAATGTGTTTTGCCGCCCGTGTTTGGCGCCCACCGTGTCGGAATGGGCTCAGAGGCGGTCGTGTCACGTCTAATTGAAGTTACTAACCTATCCCTATTTAGAGCAGTGGAAATCGGGCCAATGGGTAGACAGTAATTTCCATCTCTCAAACACTTGGCTTCAGGTAGCCAACGTGGGAGTGGACATTTTGCCGCTTCTTTCGAATTTTGGGACAATAAGCATCCACGTTTACCCTGGAAACTAAATTCAAATTCATTTTGTATTCCTATGAGAATCTTTATAAATCATTCTATGTGTTTTTATATATCTTCAAAAGGACGACAAAGATGTATTCCACTGTCATATATGAATATGGTTTACAAATGCCGATACTCAAATTCAGAAGCTAGAATCCAGTTTAAGGTGAATTCAAATATTTGGAACACTTCATGTCCAACTCAAATGTCACACGCAGCATAATATGTACTCCCATTTAGATATGTACACAAGTGATGTATCAATATTCAAATTCCGAGTCAATCAACCAAGAATGTACAAAACTAACAGACATATAAACACTAGTAGAGTATATGGATCAATATTATCAACTAACATACATAAGCCAGGCCATTGTACTTCTTTTGCTACAACAGCATCCTTTTTTTAGCCAAGCTACTACAACATCTTGGCCCTTTCCGATGCATGCCACTTATGGTCCATCTATACTAGTACTATTATTGCGGAATGCACATTCAACCCGATTGGCATATTTATAGGTCTGGCACAGCAATGAAAATGAAATATCTCCGAGTCTTATCAATTAATACAGACTTCCTTTCAAAATAAAGTTAATACAGACTTGTGCTCAAATAAAATTACAAACCAAAAACCAAAAAACAAAAAACAATTATTACATGATCTCTAAAACAAATGGTTTGATTGATTACATGAACAAACAACACAAAGGTTACTCAACGATGGAAAGAACATTTCACCTATGATTTACCAAGTGGGAATTTAATTTCCTTTTTTCCTTCAGGACCTTAACAATGTGGTCAGTCTCAGCTTGCTTCGTTTTGAAATCCACCAAATATTTAATGGTTCTCTTGAGTACTGCTTGTGATTGTGATGTTTGCTTCCTCAACATGTCAACTTCATCTCTAAGTGCAGAAGCAGAATCTCTTTCTACCACTAGTTTAGCCTCTAGAGCATTAGCAGTTGGCAATTCATAATGAATGATTGGGCCGGTGCCACTGCTGTGGGATGATACAACGTCCATGGGGACCTCACTCTTTGATCTTGGGATAACCTGTTTTGCCATTAAAGTTCCGATTGGATTCAGAAAAGTTGAAGTCGCAAAACATCTCAACTGAGAGTTATAACAGCAAACCAGTTAAACAAACAAGGAATTAAAGTGTTCCAATTGGATGATGAAAAGTAGTTATTAATATCATTGTAACCCGTTGTTGCAGCAGTAAAGCAGTTAAACAAACAAGTAGCTATTTAAGTTCAGGCAAACAGGTAATTCTTAACAATAAGTATCAAACACATAGATAGGCGCAGTCTATAATAGGATTAATAGGCTGTGGCATTATGTAATCAGTAGCAAACTAAATTAAGCCAAGCAACGTAATTGAACAATTTTGCAATAAGTGGCTAACTAAAATTTCGAGAAGCAGGTAACTGAACTTACGCTAGTTCTTTGTACAGGCACACTGCAACTTATTTTTCGCTTACAAGGTTGTACAAAGGAGTCCATGGCATCAATTGCTTGGATATGCAGTCCCAATACTTATTTCTTCCCACACTGCATTGGTAAGTCGAATGCTTAATATGGTAAGATGGTGCGTCCTTGATATGTTATATGAAGACATGTAGTCAGACTAGTTGTAGCCACACACATCACACTGGCTTTTAATGTATATTTCATGCGATTACTTTTGGTATATCGAGATCTAAGTAATCTACAATAGGATGAAAAGACCGGCATCCTTCACATTATTGGCGAACTCAGTTCATAGAAAGAAGCAATGCAACCATTCTGTGGGTAAATCAAAAGCGCCACTGGAATATTTTTCACTACCCCAATCATACACGCAAAAAGGGGAGATGCCACCATAGGGGCTGGTATGGGCGGCCTTCTCGGGTGGCTGGAAAGTGTGCACCTAGTTTGAGTCATCCAGGTTGGCCCAGGCTAGTTTTGTTCATCCCAACGCATGAGCAGGCAATATAAAAAATGAAGACAAATGTTTTAATTTTGATGGGCCAATAACATAAGTGCAAGGCAGGCCCTATAGCAGGCTCGCGGCCCAAACGAGCGCCTCCCATATCGATCGACAGCATGAACAATCCCAATTCATTCGCTCCAGCCTCTAGTCTGATTTGCTCCTAACCTAGCCACCACTGGACAGACCGACACATCACTTCCTCGCGCCCTCATTGGAGGGCGGTCGCCGGGCTTCAAGCGAACGGAAGGACAAGAACATGAATATCCAACCCTGAGTGTAGCCTGCGTGGGAGGCAGCGGCGGAAACATGGGCATGGCATCGAGCTTGCATAAACGGATAGTCGCAGCTTGCAAGAGTAGCATGTGCAACGAGCAGGTACATCACATCCCTGATTATATCTAATTCAACTCTTCAATTTCTGGCCAATAGTTAAACCTGACGGTGTTGTAAAACTGCTTGTATGTAGGGAATCTATGAGAAAATGAAACCAAATTATAACTCCCCCAATCAATATTGAACTGACTGAATCTGATGTATCTAATCAAGTTTCCGGTGCAAACATACAAGCTGATGTCATTCTTGAGCCTAAAGTGTCTAATGAACAGACTGCTAATAAAGGATTTGATGCAAACATTTTACATGCTCCTGGTGATGAACATATAGTGTCTAATGAGGGATCTAATGCAAGCATTTTGCAAGCTCCCATTGAAGGATTTAGTGTCTAATGATGATTTGCTATGTTGAGAGAGACATAGAGATTTGCAGGCATTGATGACAAGCAAATTATAGTGCATTTTCATGGCTTGAGGAAACATCGAGGCCATCTACCAGAAAGTCCCCGTATCATGACAACACAGCATAAATACTTTTCCAATCTGTTGTTTGAAACTATTGGCATACTTGTGCAGGATAGATATATTGATATGCAGTTTGCGCACTGGTTATAGGTGCAATTACACTTTGATATTTTCAGCCAGAGAATGAATAATTCAAGCGGGTACAGACCATGGTTGTAGTCCTTGTACACCATGTTGCATTTTGTTTTTTTCGTACTTGCATCATTTAGTGTTTATAATTGGAACTACTTTGGATCATTAGCTAGTTTTCAAAGTGCATGTAGCTTCACATTTCTCAAGTTATGTTGATCTCCGGAGTGCAAGTGCCTTCGTATTTTTTAAGTTAAATGTTCGCCCCTGGTAACTTGAATTTGTGGATCTGCCACTGCACACAAATCATACATGAATGTCAGTACGAATTAAATGAAATGCAGGGACTTATGCTAGCTCGTTGTACAGGCTCACTGCAGCTCTGCTTGCGCTTGGGATGTTCCATGTATAAGTCCATGTTACCACTTGCTTGGATGTGCAGGCCTTGTGCTCCTTGTATCCCCCTCTGCATTTTTGACACGGCGATGATCAAATAAGAGGAATCGACCTTGCTGTTGTACCGGAGGACAGATACTTACAAGGTTATACGGGTGTGCAGGATGTGTACCAGATCCCGTAGCACCGTCATGCTTCGCTAAAAAATGGATTTGCTTGTTTCAGATGATATCTCCAGAAGAAATAAGAGTTGAAGTCAGAGTTGCATAGGCGTGTAAGCTAAGAGAGCAGTGAAAGGATATCCAAACATCGTCGGAACAGTGCACAAGGGAGTGATGTGTGGATACCTAGTTCGGGCCAGCGGTTGGGCATGCTCGCCTAGCTAGAGTGCGGGTCACTTCAGAGCCGTTGAGGGTGATGCACTGGCGTTGGCTGGCCGCGCATGGATGCAGATCTTGAGTGGCAGTGAAGCACTACGATGCGGTGGACGAGACCGTTGGTGAAGCCCCAACGGCCACGGGGGGCGGAGGTGCGACGATGTGCTTGGTGAAGTAGCCCCGGTGAGCTAGGAGACGGCATCGGTGAAGCGCACCTGATGCGGTGGAAGTCGGTGTTTGTGAGGCACGTCGGTTGCGGCGGCCGACATTGTCGGTGGACCACCCGGTGCGGTGGACGAGGGCGTAGATGAGGTAGCTCCGGTGCGGTGGTGAAGCACGACCGTCGTCTTCGTCATCATCGTTCGGCCCAGAGGTGGGGAAAGAGACGAGACGAGGGGCGATTCAAACTTTTCTTGGGTTGGCGGTGAATTAGGGATTTGAGCAATCTGGGCGCGGAAGGGGACGGTGGAGAAGGGATATTTTGCAGGGCTGGAATTGGGGTCACTAGATATTTCAATCTGAAACGTGGAAGCGCGAACTTATTTTGTCGTCATCCTTTATTTGGGGGGTGGGGGAGGGGGGCGGAGGGAGGGAGGTGGGTGGCTGGGTGCTACGCATCCGTCTGACAAACGCGACCACCACGACACGACCCTGGTCTACTTGGTGTGCCTACATTTGAGAATGCAAATGAATCTTCTTTCATTTGCAAACGAATCTGTATGTATTACCATGGCCGTGTTTTCCTTGCAATAATTAGTCATTCGAAACGAGATATTCCCTTCGTTCACTTTTGTAAGTCGCTTCAGACAACTTAAAATGAACTATTTTGCACATTGTCTGAAATGTCTTCAAGGTCTTATAAAATTTAACAGAGGGAGTACTATAAATTAATTAATGAGGAGTTATTTGAAAAAAAATCGAAACGGTATCCACCGTATCCACACTAACGTGGATTGGAGTGTGTGTCACATAATTAGTTATTTGAATTAGAATGTGTGTCATGTAGCGATCTCCAATTCTAACGTGGATTTCGCATTTCATTGTATCCATGCTATTTTTTTAATACAAATTCATATGTATATGATGAACACCATAGTAGTGAGAAAACTTTTGGATGGATTCAAACATATGACCTACAAAATAGCACAACAAATCGAGTCAATGTCAACTTTTCGAAACCTAGTATGGCACAAATTCGAAATAATTACCCATATGCATGGTCCTCAGTTCAAATCTTACAGTG
>NC_057801.1:694444774-694454231 GCF_018294505.1 Triticum aestivum
AATCTTCCTCTCCTAACCACCTTAGGAAGCTATCGGTTTCCAACAAACGTTCATTCTTTCTCTCCATGTTTCGATCTCTAACTCTCTCAACTACACAAACCCCCTTTTCCACTCTGTTACCAAATGTATTTACCTCACACACCCGCCATTGCACCCCATGCTGAGCTCTCTCTCTCTCCCTCTCCCTCTCACCCTCTCGCGCTACATACATGCATTTCCTATCTAGTCACCCAGCCTCTCGTGTGCATGCACGCACGTTGTCTATCTAGGTCACTCCATCAAGACTATCTCACTCTTTCTTCCGCACGGCGGGCCACACTAGCTCGATCTCGCTCTCTTTATCTGAGTCTCGTTTAACCTCGTTTTCTTTCACACACAAATGATATATCTCCCTGTTCGAGCCTCGATCGACACACTCTATACTCTCTCACGCAGATTGTCTATCTAGGTCAGTCCATCAAGCCGCCCCCACTCTTTTGACCTCATGGCGGGCCATGCTCGCTCAATCTCTCTCTCTCTCTCTTTCTCTCTCTCCCTCTCTCTCTCTCTCTCTTTGTATGTCTCGATTGACCTTGCTCTTTCTCGGACAAAAACGATATATCACCATGTTTGAGCCCAATTCGACCTATTCACATTGTATACTCTCTCACATACATTGTCTATCTAGGTCACTCTCTCCAACCCGTGTCACTCTTTCGATTGCACGACGCCTCTATGTGATCGATTGACCTTGCTTCCTCCCACGCACAAAATATATCTACACGTCTGTGACTGGATCATCTCTCAAGCTCTATCTTACAACCCTCATCCTTGCCAAAAGATCAATCGGACAATATCTCTCCAGAGCATATATATATCTGTTAAATGAATGTCGGACCACACTCACTTTGTCTGTCTATCTATATGTCTCTCGATTGACCTCGCTTTCTCACGCCGTATCTTCCACGCAGTGAAGCTACCTCTCCATCCCTCACAAAGCCCGAGCTATTTACATTACGAGGGGCACTCCAACATTGGATTAATTTGTGTAGGCATTTATTCCGGTCGGTTTAGATTATATTTTCATAGCATTCGGCCCACAACTACTCCAAACACCGTTGCAACCCACGCAACTCCCCTAGTTGATTTCCCTCTGCCCCATTCATCGCTCTCTCGCACGTCCTTTCTCGCCTTCAACGTTGCACCATGGTATTATTGCAAAAACTATGTTGTTCTCTTTAATTATTATAAATAAGCTACAAAACTACACACCGATAGTCCACATGGAATAGAACAAATTTCGACCCACAAATTAAAGTGCTACAAACTACACACTGAGGGGCCCACATGTCATGAAACAAATTTGGACCCATATACAAATTAAAAAATAAAGGACGAGGATCGAACATGCGACCAGGGCCTTCAAGCCGCATGTCAATAGGCAACATACGTAGAACAACAATGTTTGTTGTACCCCCCTTTGTTCACATAATGTTTTTATATTACCATAGCCTATTTAATGGATAACATGTAATATTATTTTTAGTACATTAGTGGGATCGGCTCGTTAGCACGTATACTATTTGCCTTCACTTACTAGTTGGTTCCATGTGTGCTCTCTCTCTCCTCCCCTTCTGCATTTAGACGGGCAAACACGAAGAACTCGCGGGCAATGTTGCCATTGACCATATCTGGACGCGTTCACAAGTTATGGCACTAGTTTCATGTACTAGTAGCACTAGTCAGTGTGTACGTGCAATGCACGTTAATTTGGAAGTATATTAAGTGCATGTGGATATTAAGTAGGATGTTATTTGCGTGTTATTACGTGATTAGCACTATTTTTGGCATGAAATTAACTGCATGCTAAACGTGTTGAGCGCTCCACATTGAACCAGTCTAGGTCTTTGGATGACAAGGCATACATGTGGCTTGATGACGTTTTATATTTAATTTGATACGGCTCTAGTAGAACATTCAATCGATCAAACCATAGATTTCGTTCAGTTGGACTCCAACTTTAAATTATATGACGATCGATCTAAAATGAACGGAAATGATAAACATTCAGATTTTAAGCATGGCAATCCGAATGTTTTTCATGGCAAATTTAGATTACGCGGCGGCGGCGGGGGCATCTTGCAGTGGGAAGCAGCTCCTCTGTCGTGCTCTATGTGTCGTCGGACCACTGACCGACGGCGACGACAGCATCTTGCGCCGTTGTTGGCGTACTCCTGAATGTTGGCCTAGATTCAAGGAAGGCCAAAATGTTCTGGACTTCAGAGCAATCAACTGGCGGGAGGAGGCGACTGGCCTTGGTGCAAGGAAGCGGTCGACAACGGCCATCCATGCCGCTGAGGGGGGCACTAGCACCCGCGCGGGGACAGGCGCTGTCAACAGCGCGGCGAAGACATTCGTGTGCACGGGCACCGGCACGGGCGTGCACGTCAGTGCACGCACAGGCGCATGCGCTGGCAGGTGCACGGGGACCGGCACGGGCGTGCACGTCAGTGCACGCGCAGGCGCATGCGCTGGTAGGTGCACGGGCACGTGAAAGTCGGCGGGGACCTCGTGGAACCCCGTGGCATCAAGCTCGGCGACAATGTGCGGCTCCCAGCCCATCAATGCCATGGGGATGGGCGCTGGCGCAGTCAGGGCGATGGGAGCCGGAACGGGAGCGAGGACAGGCGCGTCGTCTTCCCGCAAGGCCAGTTCAAGCTCGTCCCAAAGTGCCTTATGTTCTTGAGACTCCGGCTGGGTGTCTTCCTCAGGAAACTGGAAGACTAAGGGTAGACCATTGTGATGCGGCATGGCGTACGTTTAGGTCAGGCTGGTTGGAGGTAGACGACAGGAGAATCAGAGAGGAAGAGAGAAGATTATAGCGATACCGGGTAGTGCGGGGTTGATTTTAAACTCCGGCGCCGGTGACATTAAAAGTGGGAGCAGTTGGGACGAAGGTAGGCAGCGGAGCCTGGTCAAACGGCTCGCCTCCCGGTGAGCCTGCACAGCGGTATGCTCGGACGCCTCCCTGTCAGTCGGCGCAGTGGTCTGCTCGCACGCCTCCCATCGACTCACATGCTTGCTCGGACGGCACCTGCCAATGAGAAGCGGGACTCGTGGCGGCATGTAAATGCCCACGGTTTCAATAGTGAAAAGCGTTCGCCTTAACGTGACAGGTCTTTGTTCCAAAATACCATGGGTCTTCATTTGTGCAACTTGTCATAAGCAGCTTCTCTCAAATTGAAGAAAAAAATTACAAAGTAATATTTGTGCCATATCACGTGACCATGCTCAGTTTCAAGAATTTATGGTCACTTTTGGATTTTCTGAAATTTAAGATCCAGGATTCGAATCAATATCATAACTTGCATCATGCAATAAATTTTCAAGCCATACATCTGTCCTGTTGTATTTCTTAAGAAAGGATTTGGTCAAACATTTTGCTTAATTAGACTTCAGACAAGTTATATATGCAGAGTAAAAGGATAGTCCCTCTGTACCAGTGCATTGCTGATATATTAACTCAAGTACTAGACACGAACAAATGGGCTCAATTCTGTGCTCATCCTGGTGTAGTAGTAGTAGTACTAGGCAATGCAGTTGATGGGTGACCTTGGCGAGCGGCGACCAAGGGAATTGAACCGTGCTCGGCACGGTAGGTAACGTTGTCTAGTTACTAAAGCATCCCTCCGTTGTTCATCGGTAGTAGTCATTATGGACCGGGGACATGAGGAGAATTTCCTAGGGCTGGAATTCTGGCCGCCTGATATTTCGACTCGAAACACCGAGGCTCGACTGGTTGGGGTTGCCTAATGTGCATACCACACACGCCACCAAAAGGACACGAGCCCGGACTTTTTTTTATTTTTATTTTTTTAGGATCAACATGAGCCAAGGTCTGGCTGGTACGCCGTTGGGTCCTACCATTCGAGAATACGAAAGGAACCTTTTAAATTGCCGAACGAATCTATGTGTATTACAATGCCCGTATTTTCCTTGCAAATACTAATCTCAACATGGTAATTAATTTAAGACGAGTTGTTGAATTAGAGTGAGTTTGTGATATAGTGATCTCAACGTGGATTTCACATTTCATGGTATCCCTAGTAAGTTTTTCAATGCAAATTCAAATTTAAAAAGATGAACAATATGGAGGTGAGAAAACTTTGTATGTATCAAGCATATGACCACACACACACACAGAGAGAGAGAGAGAGAGAGATACACACACACGAACACGACAACAATCCAATAAGTATAGTGCATTTATTTTTCCAAACCATGCATGTATGACACAAATTCAAAAATACTCCTTCTGTTCCTAAAAATTAGTCTTTTAGACATTTCAACAAGTGACTACATACGGAGCAAAATGAGTGAATCTACACTCTAAAATATGTCTATATACATTCGTATGTGCCAGTCCATTTGAAATCTCTAAAAAGACTAATATTTAGGAACGAAGGGAGTAAAATGTAAGACATGCATGGTCCTCAATTCAATATTTAAAATGAACATGAAACTTAAACATGAATATTAAGTCTAGTAGTACAGTACATGCAAATGTTGTGTTTAGGCGGAGCTATGATTGTCAGGGGTCAACCCCTCAACCTTAGATAAAATTGTGAAGCTCTGTTTAGAGTTGTTTAGATTATATTTGTCCCCACCCTCCCAACCACCGATTGGTTGTGCACCCCCCACCCCTCCTTCTCGGGAGAATATCATGTGCCCCCATACCTTAGATGCTATATGCCGATACGAGTTACTTGGAGCTTGTAGATCTGAGATATAGCAGCTCACATGATGTCTTAATATTTTTACAGGAAACCTTGATGACTTTGAGAATTGCACACAATTTGTACAAAAACTACTCAGATGCCCTTGGATCCCATATCCAACGACCTCGAAGCTCGTATCACCATAGCATCTAAGATGAAGGAGGACATCATATTCTCCTGTATGTAAGAATATCATCTGCTACCACACCTTAGATTCTTTGGTGATACAAGCTCCTCGGAGCCATTGGATTTGTGACCCAACACCTCCTCGGTGGTTTGAATGGTTTTTTGCAGAAAAGCCCCCAAAGAGTTCGGCCACTGCTTACAATCACAAAGACTGCTTAGATGCCATTGGATCTCAGATCAAACAACCTCAAAGCTCGTATCACCGTAGCATCCAAGCTGCGAGAGCACCTTATGTTTTCTCGCACGGGAGAATACGAGGTGTCCCGCACCATAGATTCTATGGTGATATGAGTTCACGGAGATCTAACGGCCCACAGTAGGAGGTTTGAATGTTTTTGCAATATACGGTTGAGAGAGTTTGGGAATTGCACAGAAAGTACAAGTACTATGCATGTGCCATCTGATCACTGATCATACGACCTAGATGCTCATATCACCGTAGCGGGTAATTAAGCTACGGGGAGCCCTAATATGAGCAACGGGGAGCCGTTGGATCCAAGATGCGGCGGCACACACGAGGCCTGAATGTTTTATTTGCAAAAAACCTTTGGAGAGTTTGGAAATTGCACATAATTACAAAGACTACTCCCAAGCCATTGGATCTCACTTCCAACGGTGTAAAAACTCATATCACCATAGCATCTAAGGTGCAGGGTGGATGTGATATTCTATGCCGTTGTCATTTTTGTTTGTAAACTTGCAAAATACATGTAACTTGTGTCGTTACTTGTCTAACTGCACAAAGTGTTTGTTCAAAAAAACTATCCTACATTGAAATGTCGAAACAACACACAGGGGTCCCACTTGTCATTAATCAAATTTGGACCTAAAACTAACAGATCTGAAAGACGAGATTCGAACTGGCAACCTGGACTACAAAGCGTAAGTCGATAGCCTGAAACAACAACGGTTGTTGGCTTTGTCCCATAACTTGATTTTATACAGTATTACGTTGAGTAGAGTAGAGGGAGTGCCTCGTCAACACGTGCATGACCATTGACTCAATTACTGGTGGGTCCCAGGTCTGCGATCTCTCTCTTCTCTCCATCGTCTAACCTTTGCACGGGCACACACACGAAGAGTGGCGCTAGCTTGCCGTGGTGTTATTACAACTAAAAAAAGATTGGGAAATAGAAGAATCGCCTAGAATAAGAGACGTTGTGGCTGGTCGAGACAGAGCTAACCACACCTAACCTTCGTGCCACGTTAGCATGATGAAGCTGTGTGGCTAGTGGGGTGTTTTCAACCGACTGTCTGGGTCCCGAGGTCGAACCATAGGTAGTATGTCTGAGACAGTATATTTTTACACGCACATTAATCCTCCGTGCCGAGACGTGGCACACCCTACCGCGCGGTTTCGGGGTCCTCCCGGGTGGTGCACGCATATATTCTTCCTCACATGGGATGCCCTACCGCACGTTTTCTGGGTCCTCCTCGGTCGTAGCGCCGAAGCAAGTAAATGAGTCGTCAAATCACGAAAGACCACCTTTCCTGCCGAGTACATCAGTGAAGCACGGTGTCTAGCTAGTTGGGCTAGTTCGACCGGTTAGCTAGGCCGCCGCCACATTTGTTTTTTCACCCCTTTTTTTATCTACTTGCCGGGAGGTAAATTTAAATATCCACCACGGCGTTGCTCTGGTGTTTGGGTGCGACAGGATATTTTTTTGATTGACTGGAGCAGGCGCGGCAGGATTTTTAATTTTTTGATTGACAGGAGCAGGCGCGGCAGCAATTAGTCATGATGACTCCGCCTGTAAAACCCACTGCTCCCTGATGTGAGAAGTCGTCAACTGGTGTTTTACCATGGTGAAAACCAAAAGATTCCCCGCTCCTCGGCTGGCTCCCTCCGCCTTCCTGTAGATTCCATTGCCTTTCAGTCGTATCTGCCCCTTTGCTTCCTCTCCCCATTGCTTCTACCTGGCGCCATGGCGGCGTAGCAGATCACGGAGTCCGAGGTGAGGCGCCTGACACAGGAGCTCTAGGCCAAGGATGCAGAGCTCAGGGCCAAGGACGTGGAGCTCCGTGAGCTCAAGGAGGAGAGGAGTGCCATGCTCCTCCATTATGTGTGGGAGTTCACGGAGCTTCAAAAGCGGCAGGCGTCCACCACAAAGATGCTCGAGGCGTCGGCTGCGTGGCTGCGGTAAGTGGGAGATATGATAGGCCGTCAGGGGAGCCGGCTAGAGCACGAGTGGGCCAATCGTGACGAGGTCCAGGATCGCCTCAGCCACTTGGTGAACCAAGTTGCCAGGCACGTGTTGCGGCTGCGCGATGCCTACCGTCATGCCAGTGCGACCAAGCCGGTCGTCGGGCTAAACCCGTTCGACCACCCGATCGACTTCAACGAGTTGCGGCTTCCTGACTTGGTCTCCTTCTTCACCTATATCTCAGAGGAGCTGAGTCGTCTCTGCGCGATGGTGGGGGCGGAGCTGGACAAGGAGGGGTTGCTGGCTACCGTCGCCGTTGCCGGGCGAATCCTTTCCAGGCTCCGTCACCGGAATCCATTCGTGCCATTGGACACCGTCTTTGACGAGTTGGCTCCCGTCGACCGGGAGCGGACTCTGCGGGCAGTTGCACCATGCATCACCAATGTCCTGCGCCTCGAGAAGTAGAGGGACTTCCATGGTGTTTAGGCGCCCTCTTCATGGGCATGTCCATGTCTTGGCGCAACATGACCGTTGGATCAAACTCAGACGGTGCAGATCAGTCACTATAGCACAAAGCGTGTGGGTGTGTTTGGTTGCATTCTCATCTCAATATAGTTGTTTCCTCTTCGTGTATTTGTGTTAACCTACTAGTGTGGACTCATGCACCCTTCGTGCACTCTGCCAAACACCCAAAAGTGGGTCGAGAAGGGAACTTTTCCTCCCATCCCGTGCACCCTTCATACACCCTGCCTAACACTATTCGTGCTTCATATGGTTCATGTTTCGCGGAGTACTGTAGCATCGTACTCTCCATGCGTTGTAGACCTAGTTCTATTAACATTGATCTCACCGTTCATTCTCGACCGGACACTCGAAAAAGCGGTACTATGTTACTACATTACTGTTCATATAGTTAACATGCGCAACATCATTTGTTATCGTCATATCTTACTACACTAGCAACAAGATTATGTAGTACTTGTCACATCCCTAGTTCTGGTATGTAGTAGGCTAGCCCTTCATGTGTGCATCATGTTTAAGTTTCAATTAAAGTTGAAATGGCGATTGATCAAACCCTAGCATCAGAAAGAATCCAACTAGGATCAAAATGAAATATTTTCAATGAACCCAAAATGCCCTTTGGAAATGTTCATCATTTCTGATAAAGGTAAAAACCTCTGCCAAAAATGATGAACATATTTCTAGGTCATTTCTGGATTTTTGAATTAAATCATATTGTATTTGATTTTGGGCATTTAAATACTATAAAATATTTTAAATGCTCAAATAATCATAAACTAAAATGTTTACTGTTGGATATATTCTAAACAGTAGCCATGATTAGTTTCATGATTTTTGGAAGTGCCTAGATATTTTTAATAAAGCCCAACAGATACAGAAATAATAGAAAACAGAAACAATAAATAAAAGAGAGAGAGAGATTTTACCTGGGCCACTTACCTGGCCGCATCCCACCTGGCAGGCCCAGCACTGTGCTGGCCCATGCCAGCCAGCTGCTTCGTCCTCGCCACGCAGGCACAGAGGTGATGCCGACGAGCGCGAGCTCGCCACGGCGCCACCTGCTTGCCGCCCGCGCCCCTGGACACCTGGGTGATCTCCACGTCGCCGCTCCGACCCCGTGGACACCTCATTCTCCCCCCTGCTCTCTCCCTCGCCGTTCCCCATCCTACCCGAACGGGTTCATCACCGCCGTTCTCCACCACCGCGACCACCGCCTCCCCCTCGCCTCTCCTACATGCCCAGAAGCTCCGCCACCATCGTCTACGCCTCTCTGTCGACTCACGCGACGCCAAACGCCCCGAAGCGCCGGCCCTGTCGCCGTCTTCAACCTCGGACCGCCGGAGATCCCTCTCACCGCCCCTCGCTCTGGTGCTTCCCCGAGCATGCCGAGGCCACCTCTGCAACCGCTGTGAGCTCACGGACTGATTCCCCCTCCTCCCCTGCTCGCGCTCATGCTCTAGCTCCGTTCCCCACCTTCGCGGGAACTTGCCGCCGCCGCGAATGTCGCCATCGTTGTTACGGTGGGCCAACGCCACGTGTGAGCACCTGGTCGAGTTCCTGCTGCCCCGTAGCCTCTGCCCGCGTTCTTCGTTTGCTCTAAATCGAGCTGCAGCCCCGCGCCCGTGCTAGCCCGAATTCCGGCCGTCGCCACGAGCTCGACTCCGGTGAGCTCGCTCCACCCCAGCTCCTACCTCTTGGCCTAACAGACGCGCGCGAGCCCCAGCTACACATAGGATCAAACCGCGGTCGATTTGGTCGACCGTGGGCGATTTCCGAAGCCCTCCGCCGTCTCTGTCGTTGCCGGCGACGAGCCGTGGACCAGGTCCAGCGGGTTTGACCCTGCTGACC